>NC_137611.1:28234859-28265261 GCF_963280865.1 Gymnoscopelus braueri | reverse complement strand
TAAGACTACCATAGACTTTGCATTGAAAACGTTAAGGGCGAGTTAAGCTTAACATTTCGCAGCACTCGCACACGCGAAAGGTCCCCGGTTCGAGACCAGGCGGAAACATATTTGGTCAAGACCAAGGCTCTCTCACTTATTAACTTGTAAATAAGTAATAATTACATTGTTTGAGAATTTGGCCAATGTTTGACCAGTTTTTATAGTATAGTTTGTTGATTACTTTTGATGCAGTAATGGTCTTTATTTTTTTCTTATTTTTTTTTATTTTTTAGGTATAAAAAAAAAAGTCTTACAAATCCATACATTTTCTCTTTACTGTCATCTGGGGGGCCCTCCAAAATCTTGTACGGACTCCCCTGGAGGTCCCGACCCACAGGTTGAGAACCACTGCCCTACAAATAAAGTGTGGAACAAAGTGAACAAATATGACAAGAAACTTACCTGTGGTTCAATTCATCAATTGGTATCGCGGGATATATTGTCTGTGTGGCATCAATCATGCTTTAGGGACCAGTCGAAATTTACATAAGGGGGGGCATGGAGGAAATGTATGTGCCCTGATCTAAAATGCCATGACCCTCCCTTTGACAAAAAAAAAAAATCAATGACCCTCCCCAAGTGATTAAAAAAAAAAGAGTAACCCTCCCCGCCTAGAAGTGTCACGATATAGCCTATCGTGGTATTAAAATGTGATGATAGGTATTGTCATGATGTCATACTGTATCGTAATATTTAAAAAAAAAAAAATTTAATAAAAAAAAAAAAACTTTTTTTTTGCCGGTGAAAGTTAGGAGTTTTTACTGTATGATATGACATGTAAAGCTTATCATAATCATAGTAATTATTAATCATGTCCTCCATATTCAAGGTATTTTGGAGAGAAATGAAACAGACTCCAGTCAGTCACTTTCAGTTTAAAGCACTGCAGAGGGGAGGTGTTGTGTGTCAGCTGATGCTCGTTGACGCTCGTTAATGTGACATGCATCTGCACTCTCAAATAGGCCTACATCTAATCTAAGATTGTGTGTGACAGTTAACCTACCAGCTAGTGTTAGCTGCATAATAGTCTCCTCATCATCTACATTAATAACACAATCTTTTGAGGATTAGTGACAGTTTGCATCCCAGATGTCTGATGGATTTTGAGTGGCTGCCAATGCTTCATAAAATCGTTGAAATTGATCCAAACAATATTGTCGTTATCGTGCTTGGTGTGAATGACCCTTCAAATTAACACAGTGATTTTAATGTGTGGTCTGCAGAAACAACAATGTTTACCATTGAGTGTGCAACAGGACACACGGACGGACAAGGGCAAAAGGTATGCAGACTGTAAAATGTATACTTACTTCCATCATGTATTCTGTAGTAATAATTTAAGCAAGTTTTGTTAATCTTCCTGTTTCATCATTTTTACTTGTTTATCCTGTATCCTGCATGAGTTGTCTGCTGATTGAACAAAATTGGTATCCTGACCTGACATTTTATTTTCTGTGCTGGAGAAACACAGAGATCCCAGTTAATGAACAAACACTCTATGTCAGTGATTACTATTGAAATACAAAGCTATGTAACACTTAGCTTAGCTAAACATATCCCGTACACCCCCTTTAAATTCATCAGTGCCAGTTTACACACATGAATACATTATTTCTGGTTGTAGGGTCTTAAACTCTATGTATCTAATCATTAGAAAACACAGGTAGTGAATGTTGTTGTAGACTGTTTTGGACACTTGTCCCATTGTTAATGGACAGGTGAGAATGGATGGGCCAAATCATTTGCATGTATTCCTTTCATTATGATAAGTAGTGACTAGTGAGCATATAGCCCCCGCCAGACATTTGCATTACAATTATTTAGGCTGGGAAGGATTTAGCCTCCAGCAACAACACCTTAAAGGTGACAAATAACTTAAGCCGTGTTTCATCCCCATATTTGACCTTTACATAGTTAAACCTGCATATGAGAACTTTATAGCAATAGCAATTTCACACATTGGCATTGTCCTAATTAATTGCCTACTGGCCTATGTTTAGGAAAAAATGCCTTTCAAACAAATAAACCTAAATCATCTCTTCATGATGCTGACCACCTCCAATAAATGCATATTCTCATTTTTAAAAGCTTGCTGTTCCCACCCTAGTAGTTTAGTGGCATATGTTAAGAGTTTGACATTGACCATTTAGGTCACACGATAATGTTACCAAGACCATTTTATTGTTACACAACAATGTGACGTAAGCAATTTTACAACCTTTGTTGGCTATTATTGTAACAATCTAAACAATACACATGGCAACACACAGTGAACAGTTACACAAACCCAGTAGTTTGTCAGCATTTTACTGCACATCAATGAACATAATGATTGCATGAATAAGAATGAATATGACTTGCTAAATCCTGACAAATGTGGACAGACACAGTGATGCTCATATTGTACTACCAGTAACTGAATAAGTAAATGAGCTGGAGGGAATAATGCTATAAAGATAAATACATGTAAAAAAAAAACTACAATAAAAAATGAAATTCCATCATGTTGAATAGAAAATAAGATCCATACACAAGATAAAATAAAAATCCATCACGAGAAACTATTAATGTTTATTTTCTTCAGTCATGTCGAATGTCAGATTATCTTTATGCTTTATCATTCTCATCCTGGATAAGACTGAATGATCATATATGTGTCTGTGTGACTAACTTAAACTAAAGGCTAGAAGCCCCTGTATGAGTCCTCATGTGTAATTTTAGATGAGTCTTCCGAGCACAGCCTTTACCACAAACTTTACAAGTAAAGGGCTTTTCGCCTGTATGAGTCCTCATGTGTAATTTTAGATCACCCTTTTGAGTACAGCCTTTACCACAAACTGTACAAGTAAAGGGCTTTTCGCCTGTATGAGTCATCATGTGTTTTTTTAGATTACCCTTGTGAGTACAGCCTTTACCACACACTGTACAAGAAAATGGCTTTTCACCTGTATGAGTCCTCATGTGTAATTTTAGATGAGTTTTCCGAGCACAGCCTTTACCACAAACTTTACAAGTAAAGGGCTTCTCACCTGTATGAGTCATCATGTGTTTTTTTAGATTACCTTTGTGAGCCCAGCCTTTACCACAAACTGTACAGGCAAAGGGCTTTTCCCCTGTGTGAATCAGATGTACCTTTTGATTAAACATGTTGTCACATTCTGTTTGTGTCTTGTGTGATATCAGTGTGTTTAAAGCTGACTGATCTATCCTAGTCTCCCACTCATCACTGTCTTCAGTGTCTGATTCAGAACAGTGTGAAGAGAGGAGCTGGTCATCACTAGTTGGTTGGGATGTTCCACAGTCCTCTACATCAGCTTGTGTGTTCATGTGTTCAGTTGAGGTGTTGGCTACAGGCGCTGTCTCTCTGTTTTCATCATCATCTTCACTTTTCACTGCCAGTAATGTCAATGTTGATCCACCAGCCTCTTCTGGTCTTTGAAGTAGCTCCTCCTGTTCCTCTTTAATCTGTGGAAGTTGTGGTTCCTCCTGGACCAGACTGGGGCTCCTCTCATATTTTGGAGATTTTGATTCTTCCTGAGCCAGACTGGAGCTCCACTCCTCTTCAGGGGAAACCTCCTCTTTACACACATGGGCGAGCAGGAAGTCTAGGAAAAAAGATACAATGAGACTCTATAAAACTTTACATGATATCATGCAGTGTTCCCTCTGCTTTATGAAAAGATAGCGCACATACATCCACTTCAGTGTCCAGGTGCAGGAAAAACAGTTTAAAATACAAATAAATGATGCACACTGGATAAAAAAGCCCAGCTGTTTTAATTGCTTTATTTTCCTTTGTTTCCTGTCTTTAGTAGTTGGAAGAACTTCAGTCGTAAATAAACTCTGCTGCGCTAATGTGGCCCTTTGTTTACTTTGCAGCTCTCATAGAAGATGCGAGGCGAGCTGAATGAGAGGCAGCACCAATTATTTTTTAATTACTTGTAAATGTTAGATCAGTGAGTCTTTTGATTAGTTAATACTGAAGTAGAATTAACTGCACAGCTTCAGTGAACCCATTCATACCTTTACAACCGAACCATCGTACTGAGGTACACCCTCAGTACCAGCCCACTTTCACCAATAAAATAAACAAAGAGTGCTTAAAACTTACTAAGATCCAGGTGGTCTTCAGGTTCCTGTTCAGGGTAGTCTTCAGGTTCCTGTTTAATAGAAACGGTCCTGGCTGGAGAACTGATCTTCACCTGCAGACTGGACTCCACACACTGATCTGGAATGAAGGAATACAGCACGAAATTAATAATAAGGACTTTGATGTGACAGGAGGACTAGACTATTAAAAGTAGGTGTGTGAGAATATGTGTGTGGAGGGGGAAGTTAAACTCAGTCATCAAAATGGAGCCTAATGGTTGGTCTATTGATCTACAAATAATGATCCCCAAAAACAGATCTACAACCTAACAACACGCACGACATGCAAACACTGTGTCATACCTGCAGTGTGTAGTTTGATGTAACAGACATACCTGCAGTGTGTAGTTTGATGTTGTGTGTGTAACAGACATACCTGCAGTGTGTAGTTTGATGTTGTGTGTGTAACAGACATACCTGCAGTGTGTAGATCGATGTCCATATCAAAATCAATGTCCAGCAGTTTGTTTTGTTTCTCCAGCAGAGTTTCTAGTGTCTCTATCTCTCTCTGGAAGAGGTTGCACATGAACTCTGCAGCCGCACTGAGGCGCTCCAACACAAACACTCTGACAAGCTTCACACAACAAACATCAGCACCACGCTGCTGTTTGTCCAAAACACACAATATCTCCTCTCCCACCGACGTCATGTGTTCATTTATCTTCAGCCGTACAGACTCCATTTGACACGTTTTTACCTCCTTTATGACACGTTTTTCACCAAGACCACAACACGCACTTACTTTCGGGTCAACGTGTTTCACACATGCGCATTGAAGGATCCAGGCACCGTTGCCTTCTTAGTGCCTTTCGCCCCCTGGTGGAAGAGGTGTGTAAGTGTAGATAGATGTAGCTGTGGAAAGACAGTCTGTCCTCCCTCACTGTGAGTCCTGAGAGTTTAACTGTGGTGTGTCCTGGAGTCTGAGCAGGAGGACAGAATGGAGATTTCGAGTGAAAACACCACCTTTTATCTTGAAGAGGAGAAACAGCTCCTCCCACCTCCTCACATTCTTCCAGTTCACTGCAGTCAGGGTCCATTTCAATGTGAAAGGTCGACATATCTGTTCAATATAAATGACCATTGACCAGTTGTTTCGGTGAGTAGCAAAGTAGTTGTTTATTTTTTACTAAAGACGGAGACATCGCACGGCAGAGTAATTTTCGGTCTATGAGCAGAGTGAGCAGAGCAGCACGCCTGGCATACTTCTATGGAGAGAACTCACTAAAACGCTCTGCACCAGGGCTAGTGGGTGTTAGCTGTTATTATCACAGTCCGTTCGTGTGCTATCAACTACTTCAAAACCACATAATCTATGTTCAAAACAATCCGCTTTTTAGCTGTGTTCCGTGAGCAACGATAACGGAGCAACGATAAGACTTCCGGTGGACGATCTCTTCAGAATAAGACTACCCTCTAGAGCAAAAAGGAGCCACTGAAAAACGGTTAATTTGCACATTAAAACTATAAATTAAGCATTTAAACGAAGCTATACAACACATATTATGTTTCTGTGTAACAAAAACGGTTTTTAAAACATTAATAATTTATCTAAATGGATAAATGGTCAGAAAAGGTCCGAAAAGTGCAGTTTTCAGACAACAGTGGACACTGGACAGGCGCCGGCGGACACTGCCGACACTTCTGACATACGCATATGCACGCGTAACATTCACAATTATAAAGAATATAAATAATGAATGAAAATAAACTTTTAAGTGCATACTTTTAGTGGCATGTCTATTACATCATGTGTACCTACCAGCTTAATATCAATCAGGCAATGGATGTGGAGCCATTTCAAAATGTGTGACATTTTCAAAGAGAACTCTGAAACTAATCTGAACAAGAATCAAGAGGGATTTATTTGTCACTTACTCAATACAGGTACAAGCAGTGAAATGTTGAGACCTGTTTCTACAGAGACTGTGCTAACACAACCAAACAAAATATGTCAGTAACAAGTAACAATACTGAAGATGTAATGAAGTAGAAATAAAATTATAGATAACAGAAATAAAATTAAAGTACAGATGGAATGGCAGGTATGATAAACCTTGTGCGTATGTCACAAGTGCCACGGCAAATAGCTGTCTCGTGTCCAGCGTCCAATTTGTAAAGGCTATGCACTGAAAACGGCACTTTTCTGACCTCTGACCTCACTGGACGGTCCGCCACACTTTTTTTACACCTCTCGGGCTTATCTGAGAATGTGGCGTTGTAGGGGAGGTGTCCCCGCACGCGTGTGTATGTCAGAAGTGTTGGCATCGTCAGCCGTCTCCTGTCCAGTGTCCACTGTTGTCTGAAAACTGCACTTTTCTGACCTCTGACCTCACTGGACGGTCCGCCACACTTTGTTTTACACCTCTCGCGCTTATCTGAGAGTGTGGCGTTGTAGGGGAGGTGTCCCCGCACGTGTGCGTATGTCAGAAGTGTTGGCATCGTCAGCCGTCTCCTGTCCAGTGTCCACTATTGTCTGAAAACGGCACTTTTCTGACCTCTGACCTCACTGGACGGTCCACCACACTTTTTTCTACACCTCTCCGGCTTATCCGAGAGTGTGGCGTTGTAGGGGAGGTGTCCCTGCACGCGTGCGTATGTCAGAAGTGTCGGCTGTGTCCGCCGGCGCCTGTCCAGTGTCCACTATTGTCTGAAAACGGCACTTTTCTGACCTCTGACCTCACTGGACGGTCCGCCACACTTTTTTTTACACCTCTCGGGCTTATCCGAGAGTGTGGCGTTGTAGGGGAGGTGTCCCCGCAGGCGTGCGTATGTCAGAAGTGTCGGCAGTGTCCGCCGGCACCTGTCCAGTGTCCACTGTTGTCTGAAAACTGCACTTTTCGGACCTCTGACCTCACTGGACGGTCCGCCACACTTTTTTCTACACCTCTCCGGCTTATCTGAGAGTGTGGCGTTGTAGGGGAGTTGTCCCCGCACACATGCATATGTCAGAAGTGTTGGCATCATCAGCCGTCTCCTGTCCAGTGTCCACTATTGTCTGAAAACGGCACTTTTCTTACCTCTGGCCGCACTGGACGGCCTGCCACTTTTTTTTTCTTTTTTTTTTTACAAATTATCTCTCAATGTTCACCAACATTCTGTAATACTGGTCTGTATCAATTTTCTATCAAGTTCAGGGGCGCTCAGTTATGGAACAGTTCTCACAAACACACACACACACACACACACACACACACACACACACACACACACACACACACACACACACACACACACACACACACACACACATTTTGTATACATTTTTCTGATTACATTCTTATTTGTATTGTATTTTAGTTTTTAAATAGGTGAGATCAACTTTATAAACCCCCCTTGCTTTATTTTTTAAATCTCATCTGCACTATCTACTTTTATCACTGTTTATTTGCTTCTGCAATAAACAATATTATATCATGATAATTTTCCAAGAGTGACCTGGCCTAGAGGCAGCATTATTACAATAATGGACAAACAATACAAAAACAATATGTCACGGTCCGCTTCTCGGGCCGTGGACTTTGACTGTATTTCTCACTTATTAGGACTGTTATGTGGTGTCGTTCCATTTGTATGTTCTGTTATTCTGAAGTAATGTTGCAGTCCTTGTTTCCGTGTTTGGTTTTGCTTTACAATCTTGTACCTTATTTTGTAGTCTTGTTTCCTGTTGTGCTTAGTTACTGTTACCTGTCTTGTCTCACCTCCCTGTAATTATTGTAACCCTAGTCACCTGTGTTGTGTTTGCCTGTTAGCCAATCCCAGTGTTGATTGTCCAATTGTGTTCACTTGTGTCTAGTTAGTCCTTGTGTATTTATACCTCCCTGTTCTCTATGTTTGGTTGCTAGTTCATTGTCGAACTGTTATGTGTGATCCTGTCTTGAGTTCAGCACTTACTTTGTATCCCTGTCTTTTGAGTTATTAAACCCTTTAATCTAATCGATTCTGCCTCCGTCTCTCCTGCACTTGGGTACTACATTCCGTCCTGACTCAAACCGTGACACAATACATATGTAACAAACACAAATGAATATCCAGTTAAAGTGCAAAACAGGATCAGAAACTGTGCTAAGTGCACATTTAATGGGGATCAATAGCCAGTTTAAATCAGGAACAACCTAGCACTTGGAAGTGATCTAGTATAAGCCATTTAAAAAGACATACATCATAAATATATTTTTGGGCGGTGCAACCGCCCCTATATGTGAGGTTTGGACATCGACATTCGCTGCACTGTGATTGGCCACCATTGTACCCCCCTACACCCCTAACCCCTACACATTCAATGCAACTGACCCCCCTAACCCTGCACCGTGATTGGCCACCATTGTACACCCCTAACCCTTACACATTCAATGCTAGCTGTAATATGATTGGCTGACTTTATTGGCTGACTCTATTCAGGACTGTGATTGGCTAGTGAAACACATGACACATGTGCATAGCCCTATAAATAGGACCATGCACTTAAATTTATGTTTTTTTTTAAAGTGAATCACCCATTGTGGACCAACCATTGTTTATTTATTGTTTATTGTTAATAAATAGCACCACCCACTTCAGAAATATTACTTTTCTTTAAGTGAACTTCCATCACTGTGATGACCACTGTGACCACACCGCCCACTTCACACTGGGTGTGTTAAACATGGGTATATTTACTCGCATGAGATGTATCAATATAAATGTTTACTGTACCCTCAATTTGCTCCTAACTGAGTGCAACTGAACTAACATTTCTATTTTAATTAGTGGATGCGCTTTTTGTGTTTTTTCTTTTTTGGGGGGGAGGGGGAACTTTTTCTGTTGCTGTTGGTAGTCATGGCTGCCAGTTCCCATCGGATGTTGTGTGGGAGTTCAGACTGGTCCAGACCGTACAGAATAACTGCTAGCTTACATAACGTCTTCAGTCTAGGACTTAAGTCTAGGATGTACAGGTCATCAGCTGTGTTACATCCTCCAAAGAGGATGGCACAATCTCCCACCATGCAACAGGTCATGTCAACTATAAGACACATGCCTTTCCCCTTGGACTCAACCGTCTTCCAGGAGGTTTCAATCTTCTTCCAGGAGAAGGTCTCTGGACTGAATTTCCACAGGTCATCGTTGAAATAGTTGATTGTCAGGCCCCCAAATATGTACAGCTCTCCGTTGTAGGTAAAGGCTGAATCGACTCTGCGTGCTTCTGGAAGAAGCTGTGCAGAAGGTGTGCTCAGCCAGCAGTTGGTCTCTGTGTCAAACACTCTGATGTGGTCTTTGTATCCCGAAAATCCTCCCCCAAATACGAACATCTTTGTCCCGATAATGGTGGCAGTGTGCAAGTGTGAAGAAGGGGCTGTGGTGCCCCTGGTGTTAATTAAAGTCCAGATCATTGTGATGGTGTCCAACTTGTAGATGTCATTAGTGAATCTCGGATAATCTCGGATAAACCCTCCACAGACATACATGACCGTACCCAATACACAGGCTGAGTGGCCCTCCCTCTCCTCTGGAACAATGCCAGAAACCACAGGCTTGAACCATCTGTGGGTGTCGACATCAAATGCATAAAGTATGTTGTCGTCGTAAAGAGTCCCCCCCCAGATGTAGATGATATCCTGTATCAGCACAGCTGTGTGGTACAGGTGCCTGGAGGGAACCTCAAGGGGACGTTCTCTTCCAGTTGCCCATGGGGGTAACTTCTTCCAGCGTAAAGACACAGTGTTGAAGACGTGGACATCAATCTCACCGTCCTTGATCTGATAGTAGTCATAGTAGTCATTGCCAAAGCTGTACACCTTGCATCCCACTGTCACAGCAGCATGACCGGATACCAGAGTTGGTCCTTTCAGATGCACAGTCCAGCACAACATGTCTGACACGCCAGCCCCACCGTGGATGTAATTGGATTGGTCAAGTCTTTCTTGCAGTGTAAAATAATTGAGTGCACGCTAGCAGTGGCTGTCCCCGGGATAGGTGGAGGGACCCAAAAGCAGACTTCACTGACACAGGTAGCAGAAAGTCCTTACTTAATATCCAAAAAATGAAGAAACAGGAAACTAGGAATTGCAAATGACCACACTGTGAAATTACCTACACGTAGCAGTCAGGCGGTGTATGACAATCTGTTGTCAGTTGCTGGTTAGCGGCCATTAATAAGGCCCTGATGACGTCACTGATGATGTCAGCCTCACAAAGGTCACGCAAAGTTTGGCCAATCTACGAAGCCGATGGGTTGGCCAATCATGCCTGTTCATCTCTTAATAAGGGACATTGATCACTATGGTAACACCAGCTCAAATGGACCCTTGGTTCCATTTGTACACTCTCAGTGTTTGCCAGACCCAGGGGATCAGGCCTACATGAGGCTTTGTCTGTCCCTCTCAACGTCAATGTTTTTCCTCCCGAAAAAACGTTTTTCCTCCGGTCCCTCTTTTCGATTGGCCAAGCTTAGCGTGACGTAGTGCTCTGATCTATGCTTTTCACTTATAAAGTGGTTTGTAGGTGTGTTACGTACTAGGAATTTATTCTGGGTCTGGCAGAACCAGGTCTCCTGGTCTTGTTAATTAACACTAAGGATTGTACAGTTTAGATTGGGGTTCCTGTATAGTATAATTCAGTGACTTATCCCGGTCGGTAGTGGGGCAACAGTTCCAGCAGAGAGCTCCAGACTTCCCTTTCCCAGGCAACATTAG
Source organism: Gymnoscopelus braueri (assembly GCF_963280865.1). Taxonomy (NCBI): domain Eukaryota; kingdom Metazoa; phylum Chordata; class Actinopteri; order Myctophiformes; family Myctophidae; genus Gymnoscopelus; species Gymnoscopelus braueri. The sequence goes on along the minus strand of NC_137611.1, from coordinate 28,254,402 downwards.
CCACTTCATCCTGGGGGACCCCAAGGCATTCCAAGGCTAACGTGAATATATAATCCCCCATGGTCCTTGGTCTGCCCCGGGGCTTCCTCCCAGTTGGACGTGCAGCGAGGACCTCCGTAGAGATGCTCGGGAGACTGAGTTGCTCCTTTCCAAGTGAAGGAGCCACGGTTCTATTCAGTCTCTCCCAGGTGACTGAGATAATGAGCATTGCATTCACTCATTCACAGCAGTGGAAAACCACGCAAGGCACCAACCTACTCATCAGGGGCAGTTAGCAGATCGGTCTCTAAGGCCACGCTTACATGGTAACAATCAGAAAATGACAAAGTGCCGTTGCGTTCTCACTTTTTGAGCGGTGTAGCCGCCCCTATAAGTGGGGTTGGGACACCTCATTAGTATTAGTTTCCTGCACTGTGATTGGCCCACTTGGCCCACTTTCCTGTACTGTGATTGGCTGACTCTATTGGCTGACTCTATTCAGCACTGTGATTGGCTAGCGAGACACATGATGACATTAATAACCTATAAATAGGATTATGCACTTCCAAAAATCTCTTTTTTTTGGAAGTGAGCTTCCATCACTATGATGACCACTGTGATGACCACACCGCCCACTTCACACTGGGTGTGATTTTTGGGCGGTGAAACCGCCCCTATAAGTGAGATTTGGAAAAATGTACAAATATCTTGGGCAGTGAAACCGCCCCTAAAAGTGAGGTTTGGAAATTTGTACAATTATCCTGCGCTGTGATTGGCCAATCACAATCTATTCAGGACTGTGATTGGCCAGTGTCACATGACACATGTGCATAGCCCTATATAAGCAACCATAACTTCAAAAAAAACATAGTTATGGTTTTGTCCATCATAAAGAGTGTTTCAATAAATGTATTTATCTTTTGTACATGATTGATCGACTCCATTCAGTATTGTGATTAGCTAGCAAGACACCGCCCACTTCACACAGGGTGTGATTTTGTAAATACATTTGTGTCTTTAAAAAAAAATTGCACTTACAAGTGCTCTAGTATGCGCCATTTAAAAGACATACATCATAAATGTATTTTTAAAATAGATTTGTGTCTTTTAAAAAACATTACAAATTCGTGATGTTATTTTGAAGGCAACCGGAAACCTTATTGTTGCTAGCTCAAATACCGGATGTCCTATCGTTGCTCACGGAACGGAGCTCCGCTTTTTGATGCACACACTGATTCCGTATCCGCTTTAGACCGGATATGCAAAATGTCAAACTGCACGATAATCAAAATACGGACTTTCAAAATGATATTAACAACAAAAATCGTCGTTGTCAATGTCATGTGACTTGAGCCGCGTAACCATGTGCGCGTAACACGCTGTCATTGGTTGGTGGTCTGTCTTGTTTTAAAAAGTGAATTTAATTTTAATATCGATTTCCTGCTTGCTGAGTATATCGCCTTGGATTGGAGTTCCACCAGAGTCTGTGGTCCGTCCCTTATTTTTAACTCTATGGGTCCGTCCCCATGTATGAGACGCATCTCATTCTCATCGATTTAGCCTACATTGTCATTTACATGGCTTCTATCTTGGCTTCATCATGAGCATATCAGGCTGGTTCACGGTCGTTGTTGATTGATGGGTCCCCGACTCCCCGTAGTGAGCCTGATGGTTGACGAGCAGCTGACCAGAAGGACATGCATGTCTGCGTCTCCTCTGCCTTCTCTTTCTTGATGAGCTCCATGGAGCTCATCAAGAAAGAGAAGGCAGAGGAGACGCTGCCACCAGAGGATGCTACATGGGGCAGAGACCAGTTTCTATGGAAACAATACCCCCCCACCAAAAAAAAAAAGAAAGAAAAAAAGACGGGGGTGAAAGAGATGCAGAATGAGAAACAAGTGGACTAGAGAATACATACACACTCTACTCTTACATCCAAACAAGATGCCCACCCACCCCCCTTACACATGCTTCTTGAACAGCTGGCTCTGCTTTGGTCAGAGGGTGTCAACTGAGCTGGCACAGTGCCAGCTACTGTCCCCTAAGTTTTAGTATGTCATCATTGTGCTCAACGTGTTCTGCACACAGTAAACTGGTCAGACCAGTTTGTTTTCCTAGGAATTATTCTTGTTTGTTTGATTGATTGAATACTTTATTAACAGTTTGCAGATTGTACAGAGGTGCATTTACAATGATTGTTAAAAGGATAACACAAAATTGTGTTTCCATTGTGGTCCTGTGTATTCAATTCATTGTTGCATGGTAACTTGGGTAGTATAGGCTGTAGGAATCTCTCAGATACAGTGTTGTAATGTTTCTCCATCTGCTGCATTATTGTCACCGAATGTGTTTTGGAAATTAGTCTTGCAGGATACAAATGTAGCCATATTTAAAGACTCTGTTTATCAAGCAACAGAGAGCAGTTGAATCAATATAAATCATGCCACTAAAGTTTGTTACAGGAGAATTGCATTCAACAATCCACACAAGATGAATGCACTGTCCTTGTCCTGGTTACAGTCCCTAAGAGAGGACATGTTAACTGATGTTGACAGCACTAAGAGTTATCATATCAAGTAAGGCCATTGAGCATATAATGCCAAAATAAAGTTGCATCATTGTGTAGCTCATTATGTTGTAGCATTTCAATTAACCTCATATCGTCACATTGAAACATAAGTTAAAGGCTTTAAAATATATATATTTTGTGTTTGGTTTACAAATCCAGATTGACCAGCAGGGTAGACTGAAGAGGAATGTGAAAACAGTGTCCTCATTCTGGATTCCACTGTGGCCATGTGTGTCATTGCTTGCTTCTAGGAAGACCTTCCAGAGACTCACATCTCAGAGCTTCTCCACACTGTCTTCATGTTATTTTCTTGGTCAATTAACTGTTAATATGAAAACACATCTTCTTACTTAATATTTCTTGTAAGGAGATTATACAACAAGCAGTATTAACACAAACACCTTCAACAAGTAAGCTAAATTAAATGGCCTGAGGGAAGTGTAATAAACAGACTTAATTAGTTTTTGTTCCTTTACAATTCTATCACTTGTTCACGAGAACAGTAAATATTGCCGCACATCATGCAATTCATCCCACAAATACCAAAAACGTACAAACCACACTTTCTTTTAAGAAAGGGCCATAAGACAAGACACACAAAAGCATGTTCAAGTAATGTTAAGCTTTTATTTAGCAACAATAGAAATTCTTCCTTTAGTCTGTCATGGTATACACAGAGTGAGAGTTAAAATCGTGCATTTACCAAACCACTACTGAGGGCCCAGTCAGTACTGTATTTTACATGATAACCCTAGCCAATTAAAAATATACTGCAGCTATTCACAACATTAGAAAGGAATGTGTTCAGTGCATGAATGTGTTGTGAACATGGAGTTTATTTTTCTTGAACATAGCCCTACTGTACATCCAATGCTTGCATAGTTAAAAGTGATGCACATGCATTTCTTATAACGGTTAGATTTTCATCAAATCTATGCATGTTCATCTCAAAACAGCCAGAATTAAAAATTACTATGGCAAAACTTTCACACACACACACACACACACACAAATAATGAATAATTCTTTATATTCAGTTTAGCTATCTGAAGATCAAAGTGCTACAGAGACTAAAGAGTCGGGTAGGGATTTATGTGCAATACAGCCATTCTCCTCTACATAACAGACCTTGAATTTCATATTACATTGTACAGTAACTTAGTTGAATAAATTATCTCCATCCGAGATACATAAAATATCACGATCGACCACAACCATGAGGTCCAAAAGCCAACCACACTTTAGATGTAATGACATGTTTGATCTCTAGAGCAAGTAAACAGGACAGACGGTAAAAGTCTGAGACATAAATCTACACGAGAAAGCTCTTAAGATTCACATTCAAGTTTAAACACTCCATCTACCTAATAGAATAAATGTAAAAGACAACCTAACTATTTCCAATTATGTAGCGAACAAGCTTAAGAGCGCTTTGTTTTTGTGCTTTTAGTATTGAAATTGCAGAACTGATGCATTTCAGTGCCATTCAGCTCCCATCAGAAAATGTCTTATGGCTTTACCTCTCTTGGAGAGACAGACCAGGGATCTTTTTCACGCCAAGGCCTATTTCTTACCTGTACAGTACCTCTACACAGAAAACGATGTCATTGTACATTTATTGTCAAGTTTCGTATACGTTGATAAGCTGTAAGCTGCATCAGGAGCCTTACTACAAACAAAAACACAGCTGAGAGAATTTGAGTGAGGTTTACATAGATCATGTTTCTGTATGGTACATAAGTGAGCGTCAATAGTTAGTAGATGTCAGGCAGCTGAGGGTAGTTTCTCTCCCAGTACCCTTTCACGTAGAGCCAGTCCTGAGCTTTGTTGTGGGGGTTTGGTCCCTGTTGAAACCACCTGCCAGGAGCAATGACATTTGTTTACATCACAGTAAAAAATCCCAGACGGGTGGCCACCCCAAAATGTCTGTCATGGCATTGACTATTTTTACCAAGTAACATGCGCACACACACACACACACACACACACACACACACACACACACACACACACACACACACACACACACACACACACACACACACACACACACACACACACACACACACACACACACACACAGTAACAGGGTGTGTTTTAATCAGGTGAAATGCAGGGCACTCAAGAAAATGTTAACTTTCACATTACTTTGTCTATGCTGCACTGAGTATTGATTGTTGAGGAGCAATCCAGACATTAGATTGTTCTATCTCCCATCATGGACATAAATAACTACAATGGAAAAGTGTGCCCAGCTGTATGACAGACCCCGCTCAAGGCACAGTGCCAAACAGCCAATGTTTTCCTCGAGCTTGAGGAAGATGAAAATGAGACACAAGCAACTTATCAGTTCTTGTGAAATTGAAAACAATGTTTATGGCTTTCTCAAGTCTAAGGTGATATTTCAGAAGGCTGAAACATTACCAATCTCAACTGCATCAAATGGGATTTTTTTTCTCTATGTTGAAAACAAGCTAAAATGAGTAAGATCGATCAAGTTACTTACAGACGGCCCTTGCTATGAAAAAGAAAAACGTTTTCAATTAAACCCCCACAGTGAATGTTATAATAATAATATTGGTCTCTCTTCTACTTTCTGACCTTTAGGATGGTGCTAATCTCTCAAGAACAGATTCTGCTCTGCGTTGAGATATGAGATAGTACAAACAGCAGAGGGCGCTGTTTTTCATTCTCATTTGGCTTTGGGTTCCCAGATTGGGATGGTGCAGAATAGTGCATATCAGAGATAAGTTGAAGTTAAAGGTTGTAAATCTATAAACAGAGTAATTTCTGTTCCATGCCTATGTTTGTATTATTTATAAGATGGTTCAGCTCAACTACCACTAAATGTTAGTATAAGTGTCTGAAGATGCAGTTTGTCATTTACAGTTGTTCTGTAGTTCAGCCTATGTAGGAAATTAGTGTCTTTTGGTGCTGTCAGGTGGCGTTGGCACACCTCAGCTTTAGCCAAATTGATGCCACTGGTTAGGAGCAAAGCGGGTGCCGCTTAATGTATGAGTGTGGTTATGGCATGCCACAGAACCTTTAAGACAGCGCATTTTCTGCTTCAGGTAAAGTGCGGTTGTATTCATTTCTATTTCTTTATTTAGGTAGGTATAACTAAAATAAAATAAAATAATCTTGCACCTTTACTTGAAGCAGACAATCAGCTTTCATAAAGATATTATGGCAATAACCACCCTCTCCATCCTTTAGGATTACTGAAAACGCCATGATGTTTATAAGAATTTATAACCTTCCCTGCAAAATGGGTAAAGCAATTATGAGCAATTGTGTATACCTGACTTTATAAAGTATTACAGTCTAACTTGTAATGCCTTATGACTGTTAAGACATCAGATGAGATTGTAAATGATTATAATTACCCTGTATTATACATTATGGTATAATTTATTATCGATATGGGCTTCACAGACCGTGTTACCCATTATTCAAACTTGCATATCTTTAGCGGACAATTGCTGACACACCCACATCAGGAACACCTCATCTACGGCGATGGTTTTGGCTCACAATACTCTGGAATATTTCATCAGCATAGCACATTTGTGAGAGAAAATAATTCACTGTGTAGTTAAAGGCAGAGAGGAAAAGTTTACCGCCCTCAAACTAGAGGCCAAAATGTTGCTTGCAATTGTGCGTGTTGTCCTGATGAGGGCAGTGTAACATTTTGGAAACTAAACCAATGCAACACTAAGAAAGCAATGCAAAGCAGGGCATAGTGAGTGAGCCAAACCTTGGGTCAAGCGCAGGGTTCCTTCTCAATGACAACAAAGTGGGTGGGGTGCCATGGTGGGGACGGCATAGGAGATACCACAAGACAAACGGGAAAGCAATCAGCAAAGCAGATCTAGCCACTGCATTGGGGGAAATGCAAAGCACACAGGCATTCTAGGAGAGGTTGACATTTGACTTTACCTATTTTTCCATTCCTCGCTAGATTTGGTACGATTCTTCCGGGACATCCTTTGTTTCTCCTCCAACCTCTTCTTCTCTGCACTTGCTAAATCTAAGAGTCATGGAAATATTATGAATGTAAACATCCACATTTAACAACACATGGACGTTTTTAAAAGTGACATAAGGTGGAATCAGAGGATCAGTGTCGTGTGCTGTACCTATATCTCCAATTTCCATGGCGCGTATGTCAGGCCTGAGACGACAGTCTGTGCGGGGCATAACTTCTTCCATGCTTTTATCTAGCTCGTTCAGCTGCATGGCAAATGTAGAGAAGGCGTAGAACTGCCATAGAGAAAATGAGACCAATATACAGTATAAAGCTGTTACCTCTATGGAGACAGAAACAATGTGTCAGAGGTAAAATGTACAATCAGCGCTTAAAATAGAATATTATCCTTCTCATAATCCTCCAGAGCACCTGATTTGGGTTGACTCTTTCCAGTACGTCAGGTAGCTTTCTTTTAGTTTTTTTGTGTTTGTCCACAGAGTCCCTGAACCAGCTGGCTTAAGGGGGCATCCCTCTAGGTTTTGTCTATAGGTAAGGGCTTTGTTATGGAGCGTTTCTGGGTCGCTTTCTTTTAGGTCGTTATAAAATGTAAATGCCCTCTTCTTCATTTTGATAATATATCGTCCTAATTCTGCTCTTCATGCATTTGTTGTTTTCCATTGGGTGCGGAGAATGGAATATAAAAAGTCCTTATTTTTGTTAAACATAATGTGTATTTCAGTTAATTGTTTATGATCATCATAGTATTAGGAACAACATACAATAACATTTACGATAACCCATATTGACACTAAAAAGTCTATTTTAGCTATTCTTTGCGCTTCTACATTTCCATGATGTGGTTTGTGGGCAAGCACCAGCTTCACATACCCAAATGGTCCATCAACCTGATTCATACTATGGCAATACTGTCTATTTTGCCATAAACAGAGCGAAAAGGACACAGCCATCGAGGGTACTAACGGCTAAAAAGCTGGAAGTAAAGGTTGTGTTTCTCGCACAACAGAGAAGATTTCCCTGAGGGCTTTCCGTCAGAAAGCCTTATTTGATTGGTCTCACCCAGGACCAATTAACCAGGTAAACCCGATATACGTACTTAGTTCGCGGGAGTCCCCCAGGGGTTTATACTTTATAACTAAGCAGCCATGGGACTTGGAACTGTTGAGCCATGTGGCCTATGGGTCAGGAGCCTATCTCCTGTTTCCTCAGTGTGAGGCTGCTTGATGTACAAGGATATGAGGCATTGGGCGGGCATCGTCTTTGGAATGACTCGGCCAGGGATTGAACCCTGTCCTCCCAGTCTCAGGGTGGACACTCCAACCACAAGGCCACTGAGCTGGGGTCTATACTTGGCTCCCTTCTTTTTTCCCTCTAAACCAAATATCTTCACTGAAAGTAGCTGATCGACAAGCTCACAATCGCAATCTCCCTCCGAATCATAACAGGCTGCCTGAAGCCCACTCCTGTGTCCTATCTGCCAGTCCTTGCAGGAATTGCTCCGGCCGGCCTCCGACGAGAGGCTGCAACCATTAAGCTAGCAAGGAAAGCCCAAATACATGACTGGCATATCCTGCACAACACTACTGTGGAAATAGAGCCTCCAAACAGACTCAAGTCCCGCCACCCTTACAACAAGGCGGCACAAGAGATGCTCCGCTCCATCCCGGAGGACTTGTCCACAAATGCATGGATGGCAGCATCCTGGAGGCAGGAGTGGGAGTCTGCTGGGCCCTCCCTTATCCACAGTTACATCTGGGACCCGGGAGGTGGTGTTGAAGGAGCGGACCTACCACGCCGGCAATGGACCCTACTGAACCGCCTACGCACTGGAGTCGGCTGCTTCAAATCAGCTATGAAGAAGTGGGGCTTGACAGACAGTGCAGCATGCGAGTGTGGCGAGCCTGAGCAGTCTGCCGAACACATTATTAACACCTGCCCCCTGTATCGACCACCTTCGGAGGCTGGCCTCTTCCAACTGGGACCAGAGACAAGGGCGTGGCTACTCGTTACTGAGTTGGACATTTGAGGATGATACACGAAAGAAGAAGCTCACAATGCGCAACGTGTTGTGAGCTTGTAGATCCGCTATTTTTGCATAATGCCCCAAAAATGTACACTAGGGTTCAAGTGGTTAAACTGGCACACGGTTGAACTAAGTTAGTGCCTTTCTATATAAGCTTTCTCCAGCCCCACCAAAAATATCCCTAAAGTTAAAGGAGTAGTTCACCCAAAAAATACTTTCTATCAATTACACACCCTATGAAGCATTGATTTCATGGATATTGTTTTGTTTTTGTCGCATTCCTGAGCCAATAATTTGATGACTGCCAGAAAGATGCTAATGTATGTGGTAGGAGACTCAAAGTGTCTCATTTGAGATCGGAGAGACCGCCGGTCATCAAATTATTGGCTTAGGAATGCGACAAAAACTAAATAAAAATCACACCCAGTGTGAAGTGGGCGGTGTGGTCACAGTGGTCATCACAGTGATGGAAGTTCACTTAAAGAAAAGTAATATTGTGGTATTGTGGACCAACCATTGTACACCCCTAACTTAAAAAAATACATATATGTGGGTTTTTTTAAGTGCATAGTCCTATTTATAGGACTATGCACATGTGTCATGTGTTTCACTAGCCAATCACAGTCCTGAATAGAGTCAGCGGTGGCCAATCACGGTGCAGGGTTAGGGGGGTACAATGGTGGCCAATCACAGCGCAGGGTTGGGGGGGTACAATGGGTGGGGGGGGGGGGGGGTACAATGGTGGCCAATCACAGTGCAGCGAATGTCGATGTCCAAACCTCACATATAGGGGCGGTTTCACCGCCCAAAAATCACACCCAGTGTGAAGTGGGCGGTGTGGTCATCACAGTGGTCATCATAGTGATGGAAGCTCACTTCAAAAAAAATATGATTTTTTTGAAGTGCATAGTCCTATTTATAGGTTAATGTCATCATGTGTCTCGCTAGCCAATCACAGTGCTGAATAGAGTCAGCCAATTGAGTCAGCCAATCACAGTACAGCTAGGGGTGTACTAATGAGCCAATCACAGTACAGCGAAGGGTGATTAATGAGGTGTCCCAACCCCACTTATAGGGGCGGCTACACCGCCCAAAAATCTCGGGTTAAAGTAACTACTCCTTTAACCCTACCAAAACCTAAATATATGCTAACAGTGCCTAACCTTACCTTAACCAAGCTTCATGCCTAAGGGTGCAGTCACACCAAACTTAGCCTCGATCTCCAGGCTTTTATTGTTTAGTGTTGCTAAAAAATAAAAGCCTGGCCCAGCGCGTCGGTGTACTCGGTATAAGGAAGTGTTTCACTTCCCAACCAACCAGAGTGCAGTGGGCGTCGCTCGTAATGTTGTGTTAACGGGGCGGGGGTTGACGGACAGATCGGTGAACCAATGGGATCAGCCGCAGTCTCTCGCCGGCTCTTTACACCCGCCCCTCTATACACGAAATCAGGAGCGTTGGGGCAGTCTACACCAAACTCTAATTCAACTTTGGTGTGACAGCACCCTAAACGTACAAAAATGAATGACCTAAATCAAAGCATATTCGCCTACAGTAGCAACTATTAACACTACATTAACACTACACCAGCAAAAAGCTAGGATTTTATGTCATACAGAGTATCTAAAGTGAACCAGCTGTAAGCCATTTGATTGGTTTTCTGGCAGAAAGCCATCAGGGATAACTTCTTGCGTAGTTTTCACAGGACTGTACACCTGTGACATCACTGGGGGTAAGCACAACTTCGGTGGCGTTTCATAAATGACTGCTCAGTGTAACATACAGTACTATGTTTGTACAGTATTGTAGGGTTTCCCAAACATTTTCAGCTTCAGACCCAAAGGAAATGTGTCTTCCCGGCACCCAAACGTACAGAAAATACAAAAAATTACTTTATTTTCTATCAATTACACACCCCATGAAGCCTTGAATTCATGGAGATGTTTTTGTTTTTGTCGCATTCCTGAGCCAATGATTTGATGACCGGCGGAGTCGCCGATAGTCTCCTACCGGAGACATTAGCATCTTTCCGCCGGTCATCAAATTATTGGCTTAGGACTACAACAAAATCGAAAAGATCTCCATGGGGTGTGTAATGTATTTGTTTTGGGGTGAACTACTCCTTTAAAGGATCTACACCATGAATTTAAAAAAAATATTTTATATTTAATATCATATGGTGTATGTCCCTCAAACCTTTTTCAAAAGGTTTGAGCCTAAATCATCACTCAGATATACTCATCCCAAGTCAATTGTCTCTGGCTTATACAGCACTTTCAGCTGCAATACCAAAACGTCCTCTTGGGCAGGGGGGGGCTACTGAGCAATTCTGTCTGGCCAGCATCAATGCAATGGCAATGCAAGTGATGTCCCACTTGCATTGCCATTCTGAAATGGCCTGTTCAGACACACCCATTCTGAAAATCTCTGAAATGAGAATGAATGACTGAATGTTAAAAAATATATATTTTTTGGGGTACAAGAGACACTGGGGAGCCCAAAAAATACTAAAAACCAAAAAAAAAATGAAATTCATGGTGTAGACCCTTTAAGCCCTATTTAAGAAATTGAAAATAAAAAAACTAAAATTAATAACTAAAATGTAGGAAAGATATTTATTTTTAATAAATGTAGGATATTTACTCGAGTCATGACCGATAAAAACGTGACCCTATGGGAAACACTGGTACAGTATAGTGGGAAACTGGGAATGTTGAAAGTTGTTGTAATGGCTTCCATTTAACTTGTTCCTCTGCTCACCATCCAACATTTGTAACATCCTCGCAACGTCCTCTTACCTGGGCTGAGTTGTCAGGGCGAGGGGAAATCCTCCACATCAGTTCACTGCCTGGAATCATCTGCACCGTCTCAGACTCAGGCGGAGGCATCTCCTCTGGCTCCATATCCACACTAGGCTGGAGAGAGACAGCCATACACACACACACACACACACACACACACACACACACACACACACACACACACACACACACACACACACACACACACACACACACACACACACACACACACACACACACACACACACACACACACACACACACACATTAACCACTTTCAACCTGACGTCCACATTTTTATTTTCTCCTTCACAATTAAAAATAAATAAATACATATGTTAGGTCTTTTAATGTGAGGCACATTGAAATGTGCTATAGCTAGACAAATAAAGCTGGTTGGCTTGATGACCTGCTGCAACTATTCTCTTTTAGAAGGTCAGTGTGTGTCTGTCTGTATGTGGTTATTTGGGTTCATCATGAGTTGATGTGGGGTGGCGTAGGGGTATTACATTCTGTATGTATGTGAATGGATCCGTGTTTATAAATGCTAAATTTTATGTGCGTGGGAGGGTGTGTGTGTGGGGGTTACTGTACTTACTATCTGATAAATATCTGATTTTTTGGGTTTATTTGGTATGAAGTATGTTATACTAATAATTGACTTATCCAAAAACATTTGGAGCTACAGTACAGTGGTACAGTACAGTGGTGTGGAATGTAATACGTTTTGCAGCAAATATAATACCCGTTTGCCTTTCTTTTCCTCAGCATTCTTCTTGTCTGCCTTCTTATGTGCGTCAAAGGTGTCGCAGTCTACTGTGTATAAGCACTCAGTCCATTTGCCGTAGAGCGCACAGAGCTTCTTTTTGCTGCAAATGTGCAAAGAACGGAAGAGGTTATTAAAACAGAGCTTTAGGCATTTCTGATATGGTGTGCCATCACTGACAATTAGAGCTCTTATTATAGGAGTCTGCTAATTTTGGCCTTTATTCACCGTCATTACATTACATATAAAAACATTTATTCAATTAAGCTAATTAACTAAAAGGAGCAAGAATTGTATTAGGAAATACCTAGATACATTTGCTGAACCTTATAGAGAATTAATGAGCCACTGGGTAATGAAAGCATACAGATACCTTTTATCTAGGATGTAACCCTCCACTTTGTGAAGCTCGTTGCCAAAGAGGCCACAGGGCTTGAACGTCAAGCTGCATCTCTCCCCTGTCCTGTCACAGAATGACAGCCGCTGTGTTTACCAATTCTCTTTTACCATTCCCCTGCTGTGTGTGACGACGACAAGGCTTTCAAACATTCACCCACTCGGCTCACTCTCGCTTTCTAATGGCATGGAACTGTTCCAGTTCTGTTGCCACGATCAATATGCTGGATGTTAAAGTAGATCAACACGACACTGCAGAGATACACATCCACTGTCGCAAACATGCAAGCTCCCATGCACGTACACAAACAGATTAGCATTGTGCATACATTCATACTGCGACACAAATAGCGCTCACACGCGCACGCACACACACACACACACACACACACACACACACACAGTACTGTATACACAAGGGCATGACATGGAAACAGCGTGTTTGTATTACTTGTGGTTGATCACTTCCACGTTGCCATACTGCTCAATCCAAAGCTCGCCAACAATGATATTGTGGACACAACAGGTGGGGTTTGTCCAAGTGTACGCTTCGTTATATCTGCGATAAGAAAAGAGGAAAGCAAACCAAAATAGAATTTAGCACCAAAGTCCAACACCGATTTTTAATTGATGATTTGCACCACACTGCTCACCTGAGAAGGCAGTGTGAACTGATACGCTTGATTTAGATTTTAGTTGCACGCTGGTGTTTCGCACGAGACACGATGCGCAAAACAAAGTATAAATCGAGCGATACTGCACCGTAACGTATGAAGCACTCACTTGGGCAGCTCCAGAGTAATGATCCCTTTGGGTTCAGCTTCGACACTCTTTCCCCAAAACTTGAGTTTGGGGTAGATGGAGCCGTGGAAATGGAAGTCTTCATTAAGGCCTTCAGCGTGGAAGGCGCTCACTGGAGGGTGGTGGCTTACTTGCTCCGACAACCACCTGAATCCCAAGTCCTCTCTGATGGAGAGAGAAAACCGGGAAAGCATCTGTGTCATTTTTAGATTTTAGCGTTGGCTATTCAAAAATAGCAGAGCTCACAGCGCGTCAACATTTTGAAAAAGTGTTTGAAAGATGTTGAATCATTTTGAATGATGCAAAAGTTTGAGAACTACTGATTTAGAAGGAATTTGTAGAAAAGGATATACAGTATAGATACATTTTTTATGAAAACTAATTTGGTTCAAGTTAACTAAACCACCGCTCATCCGTAAACAAAAAACTTAAGTGAGGTGCTGGAGCTGAATTAAATCATAGTGAATGAAAAAAAACACTGCAAGTATCCAATTTATTGCAAGTCGTTTGACCTTCTTCGGGCATGAGAAAAAATACATTTAAAAGACAATAATACAACCCTTCAAAGTACACAACTATGTATGATACATTAAAAAAAAAACGTTAAAAGATACGGAGTGCACATTTTTACTATGGCATTTATTTATTGAAAATGAAATGAATTGTTTGTCATCTCTCTGCTCTTCTGCACATTACAATTCCTCTGTTTTAGACCCAGAGATGGCCACAGTGGGAAAGTACTGACTGTGTATCTATTTTGCTTAATTCATACGGTGTCGCACGCTGAAAATAGCAGATCTAAGCTTGTAGATCGGCTATTTTCGCCACACAACTGCTAAGTGGAGCAGACTGCAGTGGAGCTCCTCACTAGATTATTCAACACAATCTTGGAAGGTGAGAGGATGCTTGAACAGTGGAGAAATAGTATACTGGTACCGATTTTCAAGAACAAAGGCGATGTAGTAACTAACTGTACATAGGTATAAACATGGTGAGCCACAGCGTAAAACTATGGGAAAGAGTAGTGGAAGCTAAAGGCAAAGAGTGTCGTTGGAGAAGTATGGAGAGGGTCAGAAGGAGTTCCACTGTGTCTTTGTGGACCTAGAAAAAGCATATGATAAGGTGCCAAGAGAGGAAGTGTGATACTGCATGATGAAATCAGGAGTGGCAGAGAAGAAGATGTCAAAATGGTGCAGGATAGGTATGAGGACAGTGTGACAGTGGTGAGGAGTGTCGTAGGAGTGACGGAAGGGTTCAAGGTGGGGGTGGGGGCATACATCAAGGATCGTCTCTGAGCCCTTTCTTGTTCGCACTGGTAATGGACAAGTTGACACAAGAAGTCAGGCAGGAGGCACCGTGGACTATAACGTCAACTATCTAAAGCACTGTTTCCAAAACAGTGGATCGCAGACACATTTTTTATGGGTCACAAGTAACTATGCCTTCATATTTTGTTTCCCACATTTTGTTTTTAATTATTATTTCAAAACATAAAAAAAAAAGCGTTACAAAAAAAGCATGAATTAAAAACAAATATATACTGTAGTGACAGAAAAAGAAGCCAATCCCACAATAAACCACAGCAAGACAGAGAGAGATTATAGTGAGACGGAAGGGCCATGGGGCTCAACAGATCTGCTATTTTCACTAGTTTGGGTCCCGGGCAACCATCAGATTTCTCTTTTGGGTCTTGAGCTAAAACGTTTTGGGAACCACTGATCTAAAGCAAAGGGGAGTATGGAAGAGAGGTGAAGAGGAGAGTGAAGGCAGGGTGGAACGGATGGAGGAAAGTATCAGGAGTGATTTGTGACAGAAGGGTACCAGCAAGAGTGAGAGGGAAGACGTATAAGACGGTAGGTAGTGAGACCAGCCATGCTGTACGGCTTGGAAACGGTGACACTGATGAAAAGACAGGAGGCAAAGCAGGACAGGTGGCGGGATTGAGGATGCTACCATTCTCATTAGGAGTGACAAGGAGGTACAAGACCAGAAAGGATTAGAGGATCAGCCCAGCAGGTTAGAATGTTTGGGGATAAAACAAAAGTAGGCGAGGTTGAGATGGTTTGGACATCTGCAGAGGAAGGGATGAGGGGATCATTGGGAGATGGATGCTGAAGATGGAGCTACCAGGCAAGAGGAGAAGAGGATGGCCAAAGAGGAGGTTTATGGACAGTGGTGGAAAAAGTACTCAAATGTTTTACGCGTTGTGAACTTGTAGATCGGCTATTTTCAAATAGCCGAGGTATAAAATAGGGCTAAAGTGGTTAATGGATGTTTTATAATGTAATAATTTATATCTGCAAAGTAACTATGTAACTAAAGCTTTCAAATAATTGTAGTGGAGTAAAAGTACAATATTTGCCTCTGAGATGTAGTGGAGTAGAAGTAAAAGTATTGGAAATTGGAAATACTCAAGTAAATTACAAATACCTCAAAATTGTACTTAAGTAGTACAGTACTTAAGTAAATGTACTTGGATACTTTCCACCACTGTGGATGAGTGAGAGAGGATTATGCAGGTGGCAGCAGTGACCGAGGTAGACGCAGAGAACGGAAGCAGATGAACTGCTGTGGCGACCCAGATGGGAACTAGCCGAAAGATGAACCAAGTATAAATCAGATTTAACTCGTCACAGCCTATCCTGTGTTGGAAACGGTTAAAAGGAGTTCTCTCACCTTATTAGCTCGTAGGTCTCTCCTAATAGTGGGTTAAATGGCTTCCCAGTCCTCTCCCATTGTGACGCTACAGCTGACACAGCAAAGGCTGCAACACACTACACAGCAAAATCCAGAGTGTTAATTTAACAGAGAGTGTACAAATGTAACCAATTGTCAATTTACCAGTTACCAATATGAAAATGTACACTGATGGCTTTACTGTGTACAAACCATAGACTTATAATGAGCAGGATATATTACATCATTAGCTAATAATAATTACTAGCAATTACACAAAATGATTGTCAAGTCTCGCGATACCGTGGCAATGTTATAAGAAGATATACTAGGCTACAGTGGATGCAAACGGAACACCCACTTGAAAGAAAACACAACGGAACAGTTAGGAAAAAAATAATAGCTAACTTCAGTCATTTCTATTAGTTCAAGCATAAATTTCACACAGTATGTAGACATTTTGTAAAATGAAGTATTTGTGTTTTAAATTCACAGAGCTGGTTGTGATGTGTTTATTTGAGCTACCTTCATTCTCTCTATAGAGTCTGTGGAGGCGTTGGCCTGGTGAATGAGGTAGGTGTGCTCCATGTACTCTGTCAGCCGCTGCAGGAAGCTCAGGGGCTCGTTAAGGATCACAGGCATGGCAATCTTTGACAACTCCTGAGAGTGAGAGAGAGAGAGAGAGAGAGAGAGAGAGAGAGAGAGAGAGGATGAAAGAAACCACGAGGACATTCTGCATCATTACGATGTATAGAATATAGCCTGAATACATAATGTATCCAGTGCATGATGAAACGCATTGATTTTTACAGTAGCCCATGTTCTGAATGTGTCATGGATTTACATTTTTACACAATTTTCCGTATCTACTAATAATATCCAATGCATGATACATAGAGAGTACATGACATAAAGCAGGCACTAAACTCTATTGCCAATAAAAACGCATGCGTTTGCCTATCAGGTCGGATATGTATAAGCCATTAGCCCCATTTAATTGGGGATTAGAGGGTAAACAGAGATTATAAAGTCTAATTAAATCCAGGCAGAGACTGGAGAGGGTATTTGGTGCCCCATGAGACCTATAATAATGATCAAACTTAGCTCCACCGCAAATTAATGAGGAAGTTCAAATCTACGTCATCACTATTGGGGTACTTTTTGCCCAAGTTTACTTGAGTTCCACTAAACCTGCTTGAGGGCAAAGTCTTCAGTAAGCACTTTATTTCCCTGTCAGGGGGATATAGTAACAGGCGATCCATCATCATCAAAGTAAAACAAGACGGTTATTTTGGGTGGATTCGTTGTTCTCACCATGCCGATGCATTTTTTGAGGATGCTCCAGATGCTGATATCGTTCCTGGAGTACATGGGAGCCGGTAGATATGTTCTGTGGGATGGCAGGAGAGAGAGAGAAGCAACCACTGTCAGCTCTGCATGTTACTGAAATACAGGAATACTGAAATACGGTTTTAGTATCACAACCTTAAAAATAGATGAATCGATAGGAATTACTGAAATCCGAGGCCCTTTATAGTGCTGTTAAAAATAAATCGCTATATTTGTTACTGTTGGTTTGACTGCACTGAAATATGAGACCCCGTTTCCTCCTGTGACCCGGTTTGTTGTCATCTCTGCTTCATGCAACAAATGTTCTTTTTTTTTAACCCATTAAGACCTGAAGCCGATTCTACAAATGTCTCCTAAATCCCAACAGTTTTCTGAAAAACGTATGTTTCTATATCAGTGGTGCTCAAACTTTTTCATGTCAAGGACCCCCAAAATGATATGTATTTGGCCGCGGACCCCCATCTCAAAATATTTTGTTCCAGGGGGTCCCAGAAGCAAAGATTTGAGTTAAAAAATGTTTGCTTTAAAGGTTCTATGACATTCATTTTCACTTTTTTAATTTTTTATGTTTTTTGGGGGGTTTTATGACCTCAATTACACCCAAAAAATCTGAACTTTGAACATTCAGTGGATTTTCTGTGGTCTGGGGTTTTCTGAATAATTAGGCTGAAAAGTAATCTGAGCTTGGCCCTTCGGCAGTGAGGTCACAGCCGATTAATCCCGCCCACTCTCCTCCTCTCCCCTCCCCTCCCCTATCCTTTCCTTTGGGGGGGGGGGGGGGGGGCGGAGCAGAGGCGATGATTGACAGGCAAAATCCCTCACCAGCGACACCCGCAGGCAAAGATTTCTTTTTTCATTGCAGTTGAAAAGGCTTTAGAAATGTGAGAGAAAAACACCTGCCATGGATCAATGGAGTGGATTTTTTGGTTAAAACTTTCTATACACGTTTGAAGGACCACGACAAAGACTTTTAATGTGTGGTAAAACTGATCGTCATGAAACCTTTAAAGTAACAGAAGCCAGAGCAATGAATACCAAGGCGAAGCTAAACCCATCAGAATGAAGTAGTTGGATTACCTTAAAAGTAAAACTACAGTGCGTGGCTTGACCTGCGGTTTGGAAACAAAGTTAACCTGACACCTGCGAGTTAATGAGCTGCTCTGGTCAAAGCCTCATGCAATACCCATGAATGGAAGGGAGATCTGTGTATCTGTAGTATTCAGGACTGGTCACAAGAGGCATTCTTCTTTCTGCATTGTGTGATATTCCATTTAGATCAAATACTGCCAACCATAATGTCTGAAACACTATTTGATATTGATGAATTGACTGATTGATGATACTTTGTTATAAGTTCTGACATTTGTAGCGCCATTTGCAACACTAAAGACAAGAAACAGACATACAATCAACATACATTTGGTACGCAAAAGTCCAAGTTTATTAGAACCCTGTGTCTCCCGTTTGATGGTAACACTTCATATTCACTATTCAGAACATTGTTCGGTCAGAGACAATGTTGTTGCTCAGCCTGAATACGTTATTACGGTATGCTGATTCATAGAGTTTCTCAAGGGGTTGGTCGAGAAGCAGTTTTGACTCTAAAGAAGTGGACAAACACTTGTACAATATCAAATTACAATACGGTAGAACACTCATAATCTTTATTTTTTATCCCGCGATTTCGTAACCCTTATTTTTCACCCGGTGCCAATTTTCTAAGTGATCCTGGGCGCTACACTCCCCTCACCAGCCTAGGGAGGCCAGGGCCGAGCTTATGCCTCCTTCAATGCGTGAGAGCCAACTGACCTTCTTGTCACCTGAACGCTCATAATCTTAGAAGTAAAAAACAACGGCCTGGACGGTCGGCGTAACCGTCTGGGCACTATAGGCTGGCAATCCAGCCTGACAGTGTGTCGTGGGCTCAACTCCCGATCCCGACGACCTTTGCTGCGTGTCATCCCCCCCCATCTCTCTCCCCATTTCCTGTCAGTCTACTGTCCCCTACCCTAAGGCAGAAAAAGCCCCCAAAAAAAACAACAGAAGAATCTGTCTACCTGCTCCAAAAGACCTATATTGGTCTTGATGCACTGCAATCTCTATATTTTAGATTCAGACTCAACCATCCTTGACCTTGGGGTCTTGACTGAGGCTCTGTCTTACACTTCACTGAGGTGAGCTGATGGGCCAGGTAGCA
>NC_137611.1:28104859-28232359 GCF_963280865.1 Gymnoscopelus braueri | reverse complement strand
TACGGGGAGGCCAACTAATGAGCTCACAAAGACAAGCATGCATTACTGTAAACTGCTGTTGGCTCTACTGACATGAATTGCTCTTCGAATATCTAGAATGCAAACAGGAGCCATTTTCCAGGCTAATGTACCACAAACTCATTAACCTTGGATATAATTAAAGGATAATTTGACCGGCTGCACTACATCAATGGACCATCTCAGCAATGTAGCAGCTGACGTTGGGGCAATCAGCCATGTCAAACTGCAATGGGAACGGCCATTAGAGATGTCTGTGAGGGCGAAGCTGTGTGCCTCAAGTAACCCTAGAGACAAACACCACCAAGAGACTGAGCTTGTGGTGTCTCCCAGAGCACACACACAAACACACATACACACACACACACCAAATGAACTCTAGAGAATAGAGTCTATAAAGAGGGAGCCAAAAAGAACGACAATCTCCAGATAGCACCTCTTGCCGCATGTCTTTGTCTCTAGAAATATTCTGCTAACTATGATACACAAGTAAGACGCGCGAACGCGGGAAGCGAACGCCAAAAAAAAAAAATAATAATGAAAGGAAATCATCAAAAAAAAAGTAACCAATAAAAAAAAATAGAAAAAATAGAAAAAAATTCTGCGTTAAAAGGAGCATCTTAGAAAAATACAAATTCACAAAAAAAAAACTTTGAATGTTTTTGAACAATTCAACAAAGTGTTTGAAGTGCCTGTTTCACCCACTTCCGGGGGGCGGAGCCAAAATCCGAGCCCGAAGTATTTGTTCGTAGACCCCCACTTAGGGGGGGTAGAAAAAGTTTCGGAGCGATTCGGGCACTTTTCATTTAACATGGGGTTTCAATGGGGAGTTTTTAGGAGCCTTCTCCGGGGCGTGGCTTCCGGGGGAAGGGGCGGGCTTAAACGCAACCTTGACAGGTGTGTTCAGTTTTCAAAGACCTTTCATTTGATGTATGGTACGTCTATATTGGACATTTACTTGGCTGCACACAGGGCTGAGGCAGTGCACGCACACAGACGGACAGAGACACACACACACACACACACACACACACACACAACCCGAGCACGGTTACATAGTAAGCTCCACTTGGTCGGAGGCGCCTCCTTCCGCGTTCGCAAAAAATATAAAAGGTGTTTTGCCAATGAACAGTGAAAGCTGCACTTGGGAGAGGTGTGATCCCAGTGAGTCAGCAATGCATTTAACACTATTGCCTAAAACAAAGAACAGTTTCTTCTCTATTCTTATGAATATATATTGTAACTGCAAATCGTGCTGAAAATGAATTCACTTAATTTTCAAAGTTTGCACTTTGTGGGCTTTTGGTGGTTGGGACAGCAGTGACAATGCAGGGTCAAAATGTGCAAAGCAGAAGGCATATATACATATTATATACGTATCAAAATCACTGGTCTATTTGACTTATTTATGTTCATTGTGCAAGTGACATTTAGACCAGCTCCTCAGGAGTCTCAGCTTTATTTTTGACAGACCCGTCCAGCGCTTTCCATTTCGCATCATCACAATGTCACAATGTTACTCGGATGCCATTTGTCCTTCATGATTATTTTTGCACCTGCTGATGATGTTCTGCAGGGACGGGAGAGAGCTGGTTATAGATATTAATGGATATGAATACAGGTTGCCTTGAGATTTTGACTTGTCCTTTGGTGTGCCTTGGGCACACAGAAAGTTTGAAAACCACTGGTCTAAATCACTGGTTCTCAACGTGGGGTCCAGGGACCCCCAGAAGTCCTTGGAATGATTGATAGTTGATGGTGCAGTTTGGTGCTATTACACTCACAGTTAAATGAACACATCTGCAACTGCAATGTAGATTGGGGTCTCAGCCCGTAGCCCATAGCACTTAATTGCCCTGGCCTTAACAACCTTGCAGGCTTATGCAAAGGTTAAAATGTCATTTAGATAGCATGTTATTAGACAGATGCCAGGTTCATTTCTTGACCTGGCATCCCAATAGTAGTGTGTATAGTTTCAATGATTTTTTAAAAATTATATAGTACTGCCTAAATTAAATTGGCATCAAAGCCGAATGCATATCAAGCGGGGGGGGGGGGGGGGGGGGGTCCTGGAATTAAAAAAGGTTGAGAATCAATGGTCTGAAGGCCAAATCATTCTCAGTGGAACGATCAAGTGGTTTGATAATACAATACATACATTTTTTTGACCAACTATAAATGACGCTCAACAGTCTCAGGCAAGGGGCTGACCTGACACAGCATCATAGAAGTCATCTTCAGTGACAGTGCTCAATGTGGAGAACCTTCTGGTCAGGAACAGGGACTGTTCAAGCTCGTAGTGCTCGCTGGTCAACGTCTGCAAGGCCTCCGATAGAGCTTGGTTCTTCTCAACTTCCTGTTCAAACTTCAAACTCCAGACCTGTAATACATTAAATAAATGCATGGATGAATGCCCACAAACTCCTTCTTGTTTTAGAAAAAAGTATACACAGTACTAAGACATGCTCACAGTCAGATAACGTTTCTGATAAATTAGTCTCACTGATTGATTGATTCCTTGATAGATTGATATGGATGGGGTGTGTGTGTGTGTGTGTGTGTGTGTGTGTGTGTGTGTGTGTGTGTGTGTGTGTGTGTGTGTGTGTGTGTGCGCTGCGCGCAGCGCGCGCGCGCGCGTGTGTGTGTGTGTGTGTGTGTGTGTGTGTGTGTGTGTGTGTGTGTGTGTGTGTGTGTGTGTGTGTGTGTGTGTGTGTGTGTGTGTGTGTGTGTGTGTGTGTGTGTGTGTGTGTCAGCTTCCTCTGATGGCAGGTCATTGTTCTAACCCCTGCCCACAGATCCGGTTTCCACCAGTCGGAACCAAACACCTCAGTCTCTGAGAGCTCCGTGGCCCAGGATTGAGTGTCCCACCAGGGCAACCTGAGACATGCTACTATGGGACAGACTAGATCAATGTTCCCCATTTGACGCTGCTGTTGTGGGATCTTTACCAACCCAGCAGTATACTCTATCCTCACAAAAACTCGGAGCAATTTCAACTTGAAATTTCTTTTCCACAAAACAAAAAGGATTTCTAAGGACAAGAATAAGCGTGCAAAACCTTTCGTCTTATTCATTAAATGGAACACTTTACCTCCTGAAATACTGAAAATATATTCTGCAGAAAAAAAGGGGATCCGGGGAGAACAAAGTGCACACTGATGACAAGAAATACAGCCGAATCTCCAGAGTGAAAAAAATGCCAAGTCACCTTGAGGGAGGCAGCCGGCAGCCATGGACAATAAATCAGGCTGTAAATCTGAGATAGCCAAGCGAGGCCAATGTCTTCATATAAAGTAAAGAGAAAGCTCCATCAATTATTCTGCCTTTGACTCACAGTTGTCTCACTGCCGCCCTCATTCTCACTGTTGTGCATGCTCATAGACACACATGCACACCCCTTGTGAGCACGTAGGCGCACGCACTTGCGTTGCACGCGCACACACTTCAACTACCCAAGTTATTTAAGGAACGTTACCAGAAAACAGAGTATAACCTGTCACACTCACTAAAGGCAGTTGTTCCTTTCTGTTCCTTTCCTATTTAAGACTTCAAATCTGAAAATCTACTTCTAACACTCTTCACATTCACTTGACACTTAAAGGGTCTACACCATGAAAATCACTTTTTTCTTGTTTTTTTGTATTTTTTGGGGTCCCCAGTGTCTCTTGTACCCAAAAAAATGTTTTTTTTTTTTTAATTCAGTCATTCCTTCTCATTTCATGGATTTCCAGAATGGGCGTGTCTGAACAGGCGATCTCAGAATGGAAATGTTTATGATGTCATAAACATTAATGATGGCAAACCCAATGTTAAATGAAAAGTGCCCGAATCGCTCCGAAACTTTTTCTACTCCCCCTAAGTGGGGGTCTACGAACAAATACTTCGGGCTCGGATTTTGGCTCCGCCCCCCGGAAGTGGGTGAAACAGGCACCTCAAACACTTGGTGGAATTGTTCAAAAATGTTCAAAGTGTTTTTTTTTTTATTTTGTATTTTTCTTAGATGCGTCTTTTTATGCAGAATATTTCCATTTTCTTTTTTTTCTTTTTAATATTTTTTTTTAATATTTGTTTTTATTAACAGACAGAATTGCTCAGTAGCCCCCCCCTGCCCAAGAGGACGTTTTGGTATTGCAGCTGAAAGTGCTGTATAAGCCAGAGACAATTGACTTGGGATGAGTATATCTGAGTGATGATTTAGGCTCAAACCTTTTGAAAAAGGTGTGAGGGACATACACCATATGATATTAAATATCAATTTTTTTTTTTAAATTCATGGTGTAGCTCCTTTAATCTATTATGCAAATTGGTTAAATAGGATGCATTCTCAAATGTAATATGAACATTACATATTATGCACTTTAGTCACTTTTGTACCTTTGTGTCTCCTTCTCTATTCTCTTCATGCTATTCTCTATCTTTTAACTGCATTGATGAACCTGCACAATTTCACCCACCTTACTTGTAATGTGATGTGACAAGATTGATTCTGTTGATTCTGTTAAAATGCTTCGTGATCCAATATTATTGTGCTGCTGTCACCTGTTTTTACATTAAATGTTTTCCATTTTTGCTGATTAAAAATGTATTATCTCTCAATATTTTTTGTGTGTGTGATCCTTTAAAAAAAATTTGCTTCGATGATATACTGGACAGTTGAAATGTAAATCTTGTTCTGTAGGACCCCCTCGAACATGAGATACGACATCTCAAGGGGCATAATTCTTTCTCACATGCACACTTTGAGAAACAGTAGTTTCTTGAAAAGTGCCAACGATGCGTTGTAAACAAGGTCTGATTACACTTTCTAGCATTTTGTGGCCATGATGGAATCGATATACAGGTTTGATTCAATGATAACAAATACCGTATCTACTAACAAATCTAATATATTTTCAAGTGCAAAATCTGCCTCTTGCCACAGAACCCTTTTCCAACTCACTACCACTATAATCAGATACACTACAGTGAATTGTACTTACTTCTGCAAGAGGAAGCAACATTACAGCCTACACAAGCATAAGCTTGTGTAGGCTTCAGCGTTTGCTTTAGAGTTCTCGAACATTTATGCTGAGCCAACAGACCGTGTCTGCCAATTTGGCTCGACAGGACTGAGGCGAGTGCCACAGATGGAGAGCAGCTCAATCACAGCGTAAGACTGAGTATAGTATTCAGCCATTATAAATGAATACCTGTCCACAAAAGTGGTCGACCTGGCCTCGAGCCTCTTATTTGTGTATAGTCTATACAGTAAATGAGCTCACATATCTGGAGCCTTAAGCAGTGTCCTCTATCCTCAGGAACTTGGCCCGGAACGGAACACTTTGTTGTGCAACTACCCTCACTGGCTTTTCTCTCTCCCCGCATCCTCTCGCCTGAGAACACACATCGCTATTTTAAGCCCTGCTGAGGCTGTGCATTGTACAGTTAGTTGATGCTGAAACTGGGGAAAAGATGTTTCTCACATGGCCAGGAGCCAAAGGACTCAGCTTTTGTTTGGCCTTTTCCTGCTGAAGGGGAAGTAGATCTCGGAGACAAATGGCCCCCATCTCCAGGCAGTGCAGCGGTGCCGGCTGGCATGATGACGTGCCATAGATCAGGGTATGATGACGGCTGAGAACCGAGCAGCTTGCATCCACGAGTTCAAAGACTACATTTAACCAACAGCCCTTAAAGGGTAATTCATAGTGCTGCAATGTTTCTCTGCAACGTTCTAATGCTTAATTTATGCTTCATTGTACAATGGTGTTGCGTTGTGACCTTGTAGGTCAGCTATTTTTCAAGTATAATTGGGCTTAAACAGTTTAGTTTTGTCACAAATCTTTGGTCTGAACTAAAATGGCTTAAAATGTACTTTTAGCAAGATTGATTTTGCCTCTCCATTACCAAGACGAGTACCAAATGGAAAATGAAGGACATGCGCAGGAAAAAGGTCCAGAGTGCTGTTCTATCGCTCAGAAAAACATAACATTCCTGGGGCGCTCGCTGGCCTAGCGGTCCAGGCACATATCACATATCGGCTCTAAAAGCAACCTGACAGCACATCACGGGTTCGAATCCTAATCCCGACGGCCTTTCCTGCGTGTCACTCCTCGTCTCTCTCTCCCCCCGTTTCCTGTCTATCTCCACTGTGTACTATCAATAAAGTCAGAAACATGTAAAAAAAACATAGCATTCCTAAAAAAGTCAAAATCGCATCCTCAGGGTTCTTGCAGTGTCTTGACCCCATGAGAGAGGGAGGTCAGCACAGGGAGAAAACAGAGCAGTTAACCCATACTCTGGTCCTTATACCCTGGATGTAACAGTACGTTTTAACAGCGGGCGACTCTCGGGCGATCGCCGGCGACATCGTCCAAAAGATAAAGAAAATCCATCTTTCATCGCCCCCCCGCCCACTTCGCCCTATCGCCAGTAGTCGCCGGCTCTCATAGACATATAATGCACTTCCGGAAAATACTATCCTGATCGCCCGCTGATCGCCCGCTGTTAAAACGCACCGTAAGAGATGACAGCCACTGATTCAGTCACCTGGTCAGAGGAGGGAGGGGGGGGGTCACAATGGTTGGGGTTGAGCAACACCTGCGGTTTTACTAGAGCAGCTGTGCATAAACATGTATAAATGACTTCTGTAGAAACACACACTACTGCCATGCTGCCAGTCTAACTGCGGTGAGAGCAACGCAGAATTATGGAATGGCTTATCTGTGCGTCAGTAAGTGGTTGGATGATCTGAGCTTCTATATTCCTCTGGCAGGTGTGGGTGCATTCATACTGCTACAGTATATGAAACACCAAGAAAGATTAGGCGTTTGCAAATCTTGGTTGTGTGTTGTGAGAAAGCGTGTCCAGGCAGCCGTCACAACCCACTCCAGGGAGCTTCTCAGACCCAAGTTGGCCTACATACTGCACAATCTCCTTGGTGACCTCAAGACACTTTGCCTTCTCCACGAGACAGAGAAATGTCTACTTCAATCACTCAGCAAGCATACTCTTCCTGTGTGTGTACTAGAGATATGACATCCTGGCCAGCAAAACCCCAGCTCTGCAGCTAATGAAGTGGGTCATCGGATCACATCCACCCTGGCTGAAGGGCAGGGCTGTAATTGCTGCAAAAGACTCCCTGCTATGAATCATGGTTCCATGTTACACATCACACAACACAACAGCATGCGAGTCTACATTGGTTACGTAATGTGCAAAACAAATGTTTACCAACCAGCACAAACAAAGCAGACCCATCTGGTCAACAAGCTGCCAGAACAATTATAGGAGGGTAGGATTAATACTATCCACATTGCCATTCTCAGCACTCTGTAGGCGTTATAATCCAGTTGGTCTGGGGTAGTAGCTCTAGGTCTAGGAATCATGCTTATTATCCCTAGAGCTCATCCCATTTGACCCAGTGCTCTGGCAGCCAATTCCTCCTCTTGGTCTATATAGTAGTATTTCAATGGCATTCCAGACAAAATTAAATGGATTCTGCATCCCAATGATCTCTATGCGATGTTATTCCTGAACACAATCAATAGCTGTTGCCAATCTATACTTGAAAGGAAACTATACGCATGTCGACTGTGGGTCCTGGGCTAAAAAGACTTAAACCATAGGAAGAGGTAGAGCACACCAAACTATGGTAAAATACTTCTTTATTTGAGAAACAATTGGCTATGTTTCGATCCGATATGGATCTTCGTCAGGTCAATCTATACCTAAAGGATGACTTCATATAATTGGTCCTCACTAATAGTCATGATAAAATGGTAATGTTAAAAAGAAATTGTGGAGGGCTGTGGACACTTCAAAAAAACGCCTACCAGTGACATCATCATTTGGCAGATTTGTTTTTTCGAACAAGATTCCAATTTTTTAATTTAGATTTGCATTAACGTGAGAACAATGGCTTCCATTAGAGCATGCTAACTTTCCAGGAGTAGATAGTTCCTTCTATTAGCTTGGATTCCCCTTCGATGATGTCACCGGTAGGCAGGTTTTGAACTGTCCACAGCCCTCCTCTGAGACACAGACGGAGTAGACAAAAATGTTACCATATTATCATGAGGATTAGTGAGGACCTATTATATGAAGATAGGTTGAAAATGGGTGAAGTCGTCCTTTAATGCAGCTTGCAGGCAAATGAGCATCTTTATGATAAAGGAGGCTAAAAATCCCCTAGCACGAGAACGATGCTCTGAATTGCTTTAATTGTATTAGATGTATTAGGACATCTGTGCAGCTATTTGGTGCATTCAGCAAGCCATGAATTTAAACTGGGGGTCTGTGGGTGCCTCTCTGAACTGAGGATCATCCTAATCCCAGTCTAAACCCAATTATAGTTCTCAGTCTGACAGTTCTGGCCCTGTACCAGCCCTGATTAATGTGGATCATTTCCGCTTCTGCAGATTCACATTTTGGAAAGTCACAAAAAGCTCTCTCGACATAACGTTCCTCACACTTCTAGTCTCTCCAGTTTGACTTTGATCAATTTTATGACAATTTCAGAAGAATCTTTAAGCTTCTAATCTACGCACAGCATATACAGTATCACCCCACAATGCCCTTTTTACAGTAGTTGACAACATGTATAACAGTAAAAGCTAATGGTCAGTTTATGCAGTATGCATAAAGGCCACAGAGCCCTGAAGGTTTCAGTATGCAAATACCACTTCATCTAGGAAAGATTCTAAAAACCTGAATGACTGACTGCAGCATATTAGTGCAGTTACGGGTCAATTTTTACACTTTCAGAGTTAAATGAACACTCAGGATTTTACCGTGAGAATAGATTCCTGATTTAAATATTGTTCTAGGCCATCTCTAAATAGAACAACCCAAAAGTAAAAAAACAACAAAATCTATACCATGTCCTCAGGGAGCAAGCCCACTGCAAAACGTAGCCAGTTGTTCCGATGACAATGAAAAGCAAAGGACGCGAGAATAAAGAATGAGATAAAAGAGCAGCTGTCCACTTGTACCTGTGCAGATGTTTCTATCCTCTCTCCAACTGCTCGAATGCTCTGCTGGGCTCGAGGAAGCGTGGCTGTGAGCGGGTGTGTTGTTAATGTGCGAGGGTGAACGCATGAGACAGTCAGAGCCTGTGAATATGCACGCGCTCGACTTCCCTCCCTCAATGCACAGTCTTTCCCTAGAGCAGGAGCCAAAGCGCCTCGGTGTGTGTGTGTGTGTGTGTGTGTGTGTGTGTGTGTGTGTGTGTGTGTGTGTGTGTGTGTGTGTGTGTGTGTGTGTGTGTGTGTGTGTGTGTGTGTGTGTGTGTGTGTGTGTGTGTGTGTGTGTGTATGTGTGTGTGTGCGTGTGTGTCTGCACTGATCTACGAGCTGAGTGCAGACCTCAGCATAAAAGCGGATCTTGCCTGTGTCCTTCCTACAGCCACGCTAGTGATTAGCACACTGTTCTGTGGCTCCCCCAAGGGCACAGCATGGTCACTATAGGACAGGTGGACAGGGATACACACACCTTTGCTCCCCCAACACACACACACACAGATATTATCTCACTCACACACTTACCGTATGGAGGAGAGGGAGCTACGTTAAGTGGGAGGGGTTAGGTTATTTTGATAACCATTCAGCATGAATTCCGAAGCCAATAGGAGAGCAGCACATGGGTGCGTGCAAAAGTCTGTAGGAATCAATGGGGATAAAGATAGACTCTGACGCATGAATACAGGTAAAAAAAAAAGAAAAGGGAACTGTCTTCACAAACACAAGCTAGATTCTACATTATCAAAGATTACAAAGTCTGCTCCTAATAAAACCAGTTGTATGTGCGTACGCAGTGGTGTTAAGTAACTAAGTACATTTACTCAAGTGCTGTACTTAAGGTACTTTTACTTTACTGGAGCATTTCCAATTGTCTGTACTTTTTCTTCTACTCCACTACATCTCAGAGGCAAATATTGTACTTTTACTCCACTACAATTATTTGAATACTGCAGTTACTAGTTACTCTAGTTACTAGTTATTATTACGTTATAAAACATACATTAACCACTTTAGCCATATTTAATACCTAGGCTATTTGAAAATAAATTTTGAATTCCATACTTTTACTTGTACAGTAACAGAGTACTTCTACATCGCAGTATTGAATACTTAAGTAACCCTTTTACTTAAGTAAAACATTTGAGTACTTTTTCCACCACTGTGCGTATGATGGGTGAAAATGTTGAATATATTATTTCTCTACCTCCTCCTGTTTGGACAACAATCCAAGGCAGAGGTGGAGGGCAGCACAGGTCTCACTGGAGAGGCTGCAGGTCTCCTTGGCTTTCAGCATAAGGGGAGCAGCCAGTGCTTAGAAAACAGGAAGAACAAAAAGTCATAATAAAACATATATTAATTGTCTTTAACATGCAAGAGTTCAAACTACTGCAAGTGAATGTATTAACAGTAAAATCCTCAGTGTTAGGGAAAGAGGAAGGGAAGTATTTTCTGGCCCCCAGGGGAGGAGAAATTACTTTTCAGCTATTAGGGGTTAAGTGTCTTGCTCAGGGACCCTTCGACAGGTAGACTGGGTGAGCTGAGGGTCCAACCGGAAACCCTCCAATTCCCAGATGGCCTCTCTACCAAGCCCTCTGAACCCAGAGGTTGCATTGAAGCACATTGGACATGCTGGCCATTCATAGGTACAGCAGCTTAAAACGGCCGGGGGCCACTGTCACAAACGAGCGAAAACGGTTTCGACCGATGGGCTCGACTCACGAGCTTGCGCACAGGGTTGCCCATGGAGGGAAAACGCGTCACCTCCATGACGCAAAACGTGTCACAGAAGCCCCAAATAGGCCCCGCCCGTCACATTTCCCAACCCGGAAGAAGGGGTGACTTAGGCAAGCCCCCAGAGCCGCGGGGTCAATCTGAGAATGCAACACTTCCGCATTTAAAATGCTTCAACTCTATGGCCACGCCTATTCGACCCAATATTGGTACTTCCGGCAGAGAGATTCTATTAGACCCAATGGACCCAGTTTTAAACTTCTGGCAGACTTCCGGGTGCTTCAAACTCCACTGAGCAACTTTCATAGAAATTAATAGCTGGGGGCGGGGCAATCCGCCATCTACTGTAGATATATTATAAATCTATGGATTTAGGAGTATGCGCTGGGTGAGCAACTCAATGCAAGTGGATGGGCGGGATTTCCGGTGCCCTCTCTATTATTTTTTAACTCTATGCTCTCTACCCACTCAGCTACAGCCGCCTATTAGTTTATCCATTTGTAAGTCTGACAGTGTACAAATGAAATCAAATGGAACGGTCCATTTGGTTACATTTGTACACTCTTCAATGAACACTCAGGATTTTACAGTATAGCGGAAGATGCCACATCACTCTCTTACCCTGATTCTCTGCATTTTTCACCATAGAGAGAAAAGTAGATGTTTCACTTGCCAATTTCTGCTGGCAGGCGTCAGCTACCTGAAAGAGTGGTTTGTCATCAAGGAAATGGAATCGTGTGTAGTGAAGTTCACACAGCTAACAGTGTTAGTTTAACTATGAGAGTTTTATGAGCGTGTACAAATGGAACCAAATGTATGGGTCCATTTGGTTCAATTTGAGCAATCTCAAGAGTTAAATTAACACTGAGGATCATTTAAACTCCTAACTTTAATTGATCTCACCTGAAGGGCTTGTGCCAAGTTCCCCAGTGATGTACTTCCTTCATCATAATCCACGATCTGCCGTTGAGCACGGTGCCCGGTACTGTAGGCTGAATGCTTTGCCACGGCATCCATCCATCTCTAAATGCACATAAAAGACACGTGCATCCAAAAATAAGTCAGAAAGTACACAGCGGGGAAGGGTGTGTAGAATATCGTCGCTATTGGACGGATGTTGTGTTGCCGTCGTGGCAAAAATACCACAAACCATACCAGTATTGGTATTTTTGCTACTATTGTGCAACACTGTCATACGACAAAATATAGACTAGGGGGTAAGTGGGTTAAAGGATAACCAATAGCATACATTTATGAAAAATATATAAAAGATGAAATATAGAGATACAAGGTTTCTGTATGTAAGTCATGTCAATCCAACCTCACTTTTCTTTTGGCCATTGAATCAGTCGTGGAGGAGACCTTAAAGCAATGGATGGTGTCATCAAGGCATTTGATGGTGAAGAGGCAATTATCCCATGGTTTGACCTGGAAGTACATGATGAAATCGCTTACTGTACATAACTACAGTCACTATGGAGATCTCAAACGGTCGCTACGGCAAATAACCTGCTCTATCGAAGCCAGATGGATGGCAGAGACTCGTTCACAAATTCCTTTTTAATGCCATTTAGTACTGTAGATTAAAATAAGTCAAGCACTTGTACGTCTCATGATTCTTAAACAATGTTGTCAAGTGTGATGGCAATCTGTGATTTGAGCAATTCCTCTGAATATATACTAAATGTTAGCAGAAATAATATTGCCAACATTAGAAAGCCAATAATTCCTCTGATTGTGAATGAATGTTGAAATTTAAAATATACATTTGTAATCTTTAAAAACAATGACAACACTGTATTATAGAGCCCAAATGACATTACCTTACAGTAGGCTTGTGTTAGAGTCTTACAGCCCTGCTTTCTTAATCCAGCCAGTGCATCAGCTCTAAAGAGGGACATGGATAGATTTATGAAAGGTAGGCATAAAAGGGCCCTATACACATTGTAAACTCCAGGCAGATAGGGGAAAAAATGTCATCCATCCACCCATCTATCATCTGTTTAACAGAATTGTCTAAAGGGGATAATAACTCACTGACTGGGGTACCAGGACAGGGTTCCATCTTCAATAACCACCCAGTGTGACCGCCAGCCAACTAAACGCGAACTCTGTCAAAAGGTAGACATGGATATGAGCTCTTTTTTTGTATAAATCCCCGTCCCCTGACTGTACATCTCTCCCAACACTGGAGTACCTTCCAAAGTGGGCCTTCAAACTTGTGTGCTGCCCTTTTCTCATCCTTTGGGGAAGATAATAATACAAAATTAAAATACAAAATACATAATACTTAACATGCCTGCAGCATTATATAATGTATACAGTATATATACAGTATACAGTAATATAATATATAATATAGCATTACATGGTATTTACCTGGACATTACAGGCTGCCAGAATCAGTCTAAGTTCTTCATTATGGGCCAAATCAGACACTGTCTGATCTGCAAAAAAAAAGTCAGCCAGTCAAAAACATTTAACTCACCCTCTAACGGCTAGAGAGATTGAGTTGTATATTTTTTGGCTGGCTGACTTCTAGCCCCTCTGGACCAGTGATAATTTACATGAATCATCAGCTCTTTGCACGCGACTGTTAATATAACTGTTTTGAAAACACATGATGTTCATTCATTACAGCAATAAGCAACAGCATTATTTGAGCTAATGTTTAATCAGATAGATTCAATAAAATGACGGGAAAGATTGAGAGGACTGACTGATCTACTATACCATTCTTGTTTTTGATACTGGGGTTGGCTCCAGATCGGAGTAGCTTTAGAACACACTCTTTGTGCCCCCTGTAGGCTGCACAGTGTAATGGCGTGTTGCCCACAAGATCCCTGCAGTGGATGTCAGGGGGCTCCTCTTGGCTGAGCTGAGGGATTAACGTCAGACAGTGAACAAGTGAACAGAGAGTTGAGTGAACAAGGGCAACAACATAACAAGGCAGGAAGATGTTTTTGTGTGTATATATAATGAAATGCCAACTTCACTCATCCACAGGCATCAAACCTCCTAACATGATGTTGTTATGATACATTGTGTGGCCCCTCGTTTGATTGAACTAATGAGCACAAACTTTAGCAACATGTTCAGCAGGCGCTGAGGTCAAGCATAGAAGCATAGAAGCATCCAGTCCACTATGTTCTCAATGGGAAATATTGCCATCAACAGCTGCCTCTATATTTTTGCCCAAAGGCTCAGTGTCAGAGACTGACCAGTTTTGACAGCGTGGCGATATCTCCGTCTCTGGCTGCTTGCAGAAACTTGTCTTCTTGCCTAAGTTCCTCTCTTCTCTCTGCAGCTGTATAAATGAAACCATTTTGAGAACCATGTCAAGCACACCTACAGCAATGAGAGCCCATCAATCATTTTCTATTTTTTCAGCCCGCAATCACCTCATACATACCCTCTAGCATAGTAATGATTTCATCATCCTCTGTGACGTCTTTGGGGATTTGGGCTGTTCCATTGATTATGTTGGCGCTGGCATCATACCTCAGCAGCAACAGAACAATCTCCTATACGGTCCATTGGAAATAATTGATTACTTCATTTACAATAGGGGGGGAAATGACATGTTCTTTTTTACATCACTCAAACCTTCAACAGGGAAAACCGAATGAATGCACGTGGATCGTCTCTAGAGGGTGGTTCAAATATGATCAGAGTTATGTGTTGAGAATTTGGCTTATGGTGACAAACAAAATACAGAAGCCAACAGATTGAAAATAATTAAAAGTAATGTACTATTTCACCTTTTTTCCAGTGTAGGAAGCTGTGTGTAGCGGTGTATCGCCCAAGTTGTTCTGCACATTTACATCAGCACCTGCCTATACGGACACATCCACACAAACCCATGACAATGGTGGCAAACCACTTGAGAAACATAATATGCATTCATTACATACAAAATGCAGTTTCACAGCACCCAATTACCTTGAGCAGTTCCTCCACTGCATCAATGTGACCAGAATAACTGGCCAAATGCAGCGGGGTCCATCCTGCACTGGCTCTGTGCTTAGCTAGAATGACAGTCAATAAGATTTCTTATTAGTCAGTCTAACAAGACTTCAGCTATGTGATGATGGTGTTTGTTAAAACCCATTCAATCCGGGGACGTATCTGTGTCATTTTAGATTTCTTTGGCTATTCAAAAACAGCAGATCTTCGAGCTCATAGCGCAGCACCGAGTGCCACGCTATGAGCTTGTATATCTGCTATTTTTTAAGAATATTTGTAACTCAAATCTTTGCTTCAGGGGATTCTACATGTCTTCTAAATCCTAACAGTTTTTTGAAAAAACTCAGTGGATCTCAAACTTTTTCATGTCAAGGACCCCCAAAATGGTATGATTTGGCCACGGACCCTCATCTCAAAATATGTTGTTCCAGGGACCCCCCAGAAGCAAAGATTTGAGTTTAGAATGTTCGCTTTAAAAGTATATATATTTTCAAAGATTTTCAAGATTTTTTTCCGATTTTTCAAAAATAGCAGATCTACAAGCTCATAGTGCGGCACTCGGTGCCGCGCTATGAGCTTGTATATCTGCTATTTTTGAATAGCCCAAAGTATTAAACTAATGGTTAAAGTGGTACACAGATGCGTTCCCGGTTTGAATGGGTTCAAATAGATTTTTGTCAATAATTCACTTACATTTGCAGTTGATGTTGAGACATTGCTTCTGCTCAGTTCTTAAATGGAGGAGTTTTTGAATTTGGAAACAACTGCCGCTCTTTGCATAGTGGAGCAGCTGTTCCTCTGGATTAGATGGCTCCATCGCCACATTACTTTCTGAGGTGTTAACCGCCTCCTTTAACAAATATGTATTGTAGCTACATTAAAAGTCATCGTAACAGTTATTTCATTGAACGCATCAAAAACCCAAACAGCTCGTAGGCCAGTGGTTCTCAAACTTTTTCAGGTCAAGGACCTCCAGATATATGTATTTAGCCGTGGACCCCCATCTGAAAGTATTTTGTGCCCATACAAGATTTGTGTTGAAAACATTTTTTAAATACAAAGTACAGTATTAAATCATGTTTCTTTGTGAGCTTAGATGGGATATTTTCAAATACTGTAGCTGATAGGATAGGCTATAGGGTTAAAGTGGTTTAAATTATTTTGATTCAATATTAACACATTTTGCTGGGGACCCCATGGAACCCACTCAAGGACCCCCACTTTGAGAACCAGTTATAGCCTATAACTAGCCTATAGCCTATAAAAGTTTTATGATAATGCATTGGCTTTTAATGTGGAGTTGTAGCAAGTTGTAGCCTAGGCTATAGGCTACAACTTGCAATCTAAACAATTTTAAAAAACGTTTAAGGATTCCTCATTCCTCCATATAGGGCAGGCAGGGCTTTAATTTTAAACGATCAAAACAATGGAAAAATACAGATCAACATATTTGAGGGGGCCAACTGAACTATCAATCACACACACACACACACAACATACAGGCTAGGTCTATATTGCAACAGTGTGTACATTAATAATGTAGGACAACAAATGTAGCCAAGTTATTTCAACTCACAGGTTTCGCAGTCATTTTACGACGAGACGACCTGGGACTGGGGGTGGACATGACAAAAACATTGGACAGTTGCTCAAGTGAAATGTGATCATTTAAACCAGCTGACAGCTGCAGCCATAGCTGGGCTGCTCATGTGACCTGTGTTAACTTGTATAAGAACTAAACTTGAAAAGAGTAGCCTATAAAAAAGGATATCGGATGGTATACCAATGTTTAAGAATTAAGTGGTCGACTGTCAACCGTCGCGAGATAGCCGGTTTCCTCATAATTCCAGGGGGGAGTGCATCATTGATCGTTTGGTTTTCATACACAATGATTTCCATTTTCATCTCTTGTACACTAGGTGGAAGTATTTACTAGGTTTTTCCCAGAGCCTTGGTTTTCCCCAAGCTGCCAGAGGCAAAGTGTCATTGTGCATAGCTACACCGCGTCCCTGTTTTTGGCATGTATTGGCCAAATGAATAGCCTACATAAATAAATAAGAAAAATCCATAATTTTCAAAAAAAATCAAAAATATCCTGATCAGATCTATATGAAAAGGGCTTAAGTGGTATGCTAATCAGTCTTTAGCCCCTCCCAACACTCACTGAACACATCACTGAAGTAGCCTAGCCCAGGGGTCTTCATCAGGGGGTCTGGGACCCCTAGGTGGTCCTCAGAGTTACTACAGGGGGGGGGGGGGGCACCAAATCTTTGTGTGATATGGATTTTCTTTTTAACCACTTCAACCCTAGAATCTCTATTCTGAGGGGAACATTAGCCGAAAATAGCAGATCTACAAGCTCACAACGCCTCAGCTGCAAGGCGACGGTGTTGTGTGCTTGTAGGTCTGCTATTTTCGGCAAAAAGGTTGTGCAGATCAAGTACAGAGCCAACGGTCAAGTTTATCGCTGTCCCTCAGTAAACTTGACCTCTGACACCCTCAGTGAGGGTGTCAGTGGTCAAGTTTAATAAATAAACAAAAAACATTAATTCACACAACACTGATAGTCTTTGAAGCTCACCCTGAATCTGCAACACAATTTTCTACAATGTAGTGGGGTCCCTGCTTCATCTCTCTCAGCTAGGGGGTCCTTGGCCTGAAAAACGTAGAAGACCCCTGGCCTAGCCTATTGTCTTTCAGCATGCAGGGTTGTTTTTTTGTGCTTAATTTTAAAACTTTAAAGGAAGACTATTTGGGACTCCATTATTGTTGTAGCCTAAAGGTCTGTGGCTGCGAAAATGAGGGACCAAACTTTAATATTTTTTGATTGAATACTTTATTAACAGTTTACAAATAGTAGGCCTACAGTGGTATGATTAGGTAATGATGCTAAAAGGATAACACAAAAAGTTCAATCAAAAAAAACGTTGGGTCATTTTATCGTCTACTCAGGCTTTTGTGATCCCCCCAGACCGTTTTTAAGTTGCTTGATTTAGTATTTAGATATTTGATAATCATTTTATCAGACACGCCCCCTTCCTATACAAACCCATCATAACTTCAAACTCAATTTTTAACCTGTTAGATTCATCATTTCATTTATTTTTTTATTGTATTTAATTTTTTTCATTTTCCCAAAAAAATATTAAAAATAAATGAAAACACGGCCCCCTCGCGTATTAGGAGGGCAGGGTGAGTCACCAGAACCAAGGACGGGTGTTTTTGATGAATCTAACATGTTAAAAATTGAGTTTGAAGTTATAATGGGTTTGTATAGGAAGGGGGCGTGTCTGATAAAAATGAATATCAAATATTGAAATTCTGAATGAAGCAACTTAAAAACGGTCTGGGGGGCTTACAAAAGCCTGAGTAGACGATAAAATGACCAAAAGTTTTTTTGAAAGTGAAATATCCCTTTAAAGGCATATATGACTTTGCCCTGTGTTTAGGCCTAGGCCTACATAATAACAAAAACAAATGTACCCATCATTTCCCTCTATACCAGCAGTTATCAGCAACTGGATTAGTGTGGTGGTCAAGGACCCAGCATCCGCCTTTGAAATTGATTATAGGAAGTGATAGTTCATCTGAATGGCCTGTAGTTTCGCTGTTTTACCCCTGCTGGTGTCAGAAGAAATAACTCTCAATGCAAGTGGGTCGGTTTTTGCTGAACTTTAGACTTGATTTTATTACCTTAATAAAGATTGTTATAAATACTATATGCCAGTCGCTAGTTTAAAGTCTTCTTTCAATCACCATGATATGCGTTTTGGTAAATTATGGTCCCATTCATTTAAAAATTGACGATAAAGTAGGGTATGCTCTAGGAGGGGCGGGATGATTTGATTGACAAGCTACACAACCAATAGCATTCATTCCCCAACCCCGCTTTTGATTGACAAGCTACCCAACCAATAGCATTCATTTCCGGTTGCGTAGGATATGACGCGACACGATATAGAAAGATGGCGGATTTGAAATAGCTGAAAAATAGGCTTCATTTACGGTCTGTCGAGTCTAGTGGCGTAACGCTGTCCATTCTTTTTACTGTCTAAGGCAGGAACACACTGCCCTGATTACCCTCTCACAGTATTTTGGTGTTTTCACTGTTTGTTTTGGTAGATAATTGGAGGTTTTTGGGGCTACCAAAACAAACAGTGAAAACATCAAAATACAGAGGAACGTGTCAAAAACGAATGCTGCAGGGTCTAGCGCCCGAGGTTATTTTGGAGCACGGTATTTACGTTAAATTACATAAATAAATACATTTCCGGTACATTTCCACTTCCTACGTCATTTTAGCAAGCGTGTCGCTTGCAAAAAAATGGTGTTTAAGGGTACGGTCATACCTAACTTTGATTCTGCTTATGTGGCCGTGTTTTTGTGTTGGTTTTAATTTTCAATGGGAACAGAGCATTTTGTTGCCCTTGCGCAGCCTTGTGTTGTGGACACCTTGCGTTTATGCGTTTGATGCGCCAGGGCACCTCCAATAGATAAAAAGTCTATTTGAAGCAGATAAATGCTCGTGACCGTTGCTGCTTTTGCCCCTCTGTCCAATCAGATGATTCGAAGGCGGACCGGCTTGGCAACGTCAAGACTCTGCAACGTCCGCTCTGCAAGATACTCAGTTTTTTAGGCTGTGCTGGCTGCACAAAACAGGCAGCCGTACACAACCTGCGTTTATCATCCTGCACCAGTGTGCAGGTACAGTATGACCGTACCCTAATAGTGTTTAAAGAAGTTGTCAAAAACATATTTATGTGGAATGGGTATTGTGAAAAATATACATGTGAAAGATTATACCAAATTAGTTGTTGCGCACACCGGAAGTCTCGCTAGACAAGGCCTATTGGCACACGTTTTTTGGCTGTGGCGGACCCGGTATGGAGTTATGACATTTGTCTGCTGTACCATTCATCCTAAGATATCATAACATCATAGAAAAGGTAATAAAACCGTGGTCCAAAATTCCCCTTTAAGCTATCTTTATAGCTCAAGTTGCCAGCCCACTTTCTTCAACTTAATCACTGTGCCAGTCAGCAGTGGGCCTGATGATTTCTTAACGTGTATAAATCAGTCAGTATTATCAGTGTCGTGTATTATAACAGTGCCTTGGAAGCACCGCTGCTGCATACATTAATCAAAGTATATTCATCAAATCAGGTCTGGCGAGGGAAGAAGTATGCTGCACTACTGTCTGTACTTCCTGTTAATTAGCTTGGCAATTATTGTAAGCTGTCACAGTTCTTAAGCGGCAGGGTGGACTGTGTGTGCTCCAGAGCGTAATCCCCCACAAATGACAAGATAATGGAGGCAAAGAGAAGGCATGCTTCAAAGGGAACCTGGAGATAGAATCCCCACCAGGGACATTTTAGGGACAGGCAGTGGAAGAGACAGTGAGAGAGAGGTATAGTGGAAAGTTAACACTTGATATATTCCCTTCACTGAGAGCAGTCCGAGTATCAGAAGATTGTTCCGTATTATTTGACTGCATGCTGTGCAATGACACCGCCTGGCTCCGAAGGAAGAAAAACGTGTGTGGGGTGTTTCTTATTCACAGTACTGTAAGATGGAAAGATAATGTTGGAAGATAATGTTTTTGCCCAACAACAAATCCCACTCTGATTTGTATTTATGCTGTCATGCATTAGTATCCCACAATCCTCAGAGGTAGACCTGCACACATCTACTGATGTAGACCTACACAGATCAAATAGTCTCTTTGATGTTCTGTGTCTCTTCTGTGTCTCCAGTATTCTGCAGCATATGTTGTACAAAACATAGTTTCCCTTCATGTGTACATGAGTTCTTGCAAGTCCATCATCACGTTATTGAGGTTGCTTGGAAAATAATGATTTGTTGACAAATAACCAGCATGAGTTAAAACCTGACTTTAAAGCAGGGGTCTTCAACAGGGGGTCTGGGACCCCTAGAGGGTCCTCAGAGTTACTACAGGGGGTCCGCCAAATCTTTGTGCGATATGATTTTTTTTTTACCTTAACCACTTGAACCCTAGCATCCCTTTTTCTGAGAGGAACTTTAGCCAAAATAGCAGATCTACAAGCTCACAACGCCTCGTGCTGCCAGGCGTTGTGAGCTTGTAGATCGGCTATTTTTGGCAAAGAGGTATAGGTGTAGAGGGAAAAAAGGGCAGACCAAGTAAACAAAAAAAGTTTAATCTGAAACACAATTTCATACAATATGTAGTGGGGGGTCTCTGCTTCATCTCTCTCTCAGCTAGGGGGTCCTTGGCCTGAAAACGTTGAAGACCCCTGCTTTAAAGTATGTGTACTAAAGTGTATTTTAGGTGCACTGCTAGCAGTTAGTATAGGGAGAATGTAATGTACCACACTATGCTAGACTAAAACAACAACAAAAACAACAACAACAACAACCATTCACAACAGTGAATGTGCAAAACCAGGACGTTGTCAAACTCACTACTATGGAATTTGGGCAAGCGTGCTTGTCAATGCACGAGTCCATCGGCTGATCAGCACAGGCACTTGATCACTCTGGCACACCACACAAGTCTCAAGGCCTCACGGTTGGTGCATCTGCTTTGTTTTGGAAAAGGATCTTTGATATCAAATCAAAGCAAGAGGTCCCGCACACTGTCTGGAACTTGCAAAAATTCAAGGAATGAAGAGCATCCGTTTTGCATTTCCAGACAGTGTGCAGGATCTCTTTCTTTGATTAGATTTTTAAGTGATGTAAAATGATCCCCTTGAAAAGAATGTGTTCTTCAGCCAATTGCACACATGATCATCCTTCATTATTTGAGTTATGTGAGTGTCAATCTGTTGACTCATGGACACCATTTTGAGGGATGTGTTTTAATTACAATAGGTCAAGAATGTAGGAATGTATGAATGAATCATTATATTACTTTAACCAATCTGTATGTTAGAGTATATTAACACACTTGTTCTTTCCTGCATGTACTGGCAATAAATAAACTGCTCTGAATCAGGGCCAAAAATGCAGTACATAATGATTTGTGTGTGTGTGTGTGTGTGTGTGTGTGTGTGTGTGTGTGTGTGTGTGTGTGTGTGTGTGTGTGTGTGTGTGTGTGTGTGTGTGTGTGTGTGTGTGTGTGTGTGTGTGTGTGTGTGTTTGTGTGTGTGTGTGTGTGTGTGTGTGTGTGTGTGTTGGGCTGGGGGGTGTTGTGAATGAGAATGCTATGGCAATACAATTTGAGAAGTTTTGGATTAGAATCCTGTGTCTTGGGCCAACATTTCCTATCTGAGATTGTGCACAGTAAATCCTTGGTCTAATTTTTTACTCTGAAAATGTCAAACTGGACCCACAAGGGTCCACTTTTAAGCTTATACACACTAAGAATTTTGCTGTGTGTTGTGTGTGGTCCATCTGCTTTAAAATAAATCATAATGAAACTGAGCGTGAGCGTCTTCAGTCACGTCTGCAGGACAGTAGTGTTTTTGCCATTTCCACAGTGTGGGACCGCAGCTGTGTTTCAGCACTGTTCTTCACAAGATCTTCAGAACGCAGTGTTGAAAATACTCAGAGAGTGTATAAATGGATCTCAGAAATGTTCTGTTTACTTGCGTGTAACCATGTAAAGAATATTGTGACAAGACACATCCTTGGATGCTTTACTGGTGCTGCCATGGTCTTGAATGTTTGATCTTTTATACATGTGCAAAATCAACATAATGAAATGAGTCTGCTCCACTAGCCATTGGCATTTTTGCTGGTCATTGTTATCAAGCCTGTGATGCTTCATGTCAGTCAGAGATGATTGTCAGTTGACTCATTAGTCAGAGCAGGGATTGGGGAAAGAGATGCTGGTTGTGTGAGTGTGGTTTTGATTAATGTGAATGTTTTAAAATAGGCTAAAGTTAATGTCATCAATACTTCTGACTTGTATGGTTGCCTTAAGCACCTTAAATATTTTATTTATTTTAGAAATAGTTAATATTTTACTCAAGGGGGACAACGCCTGTGGCAAGTTGACGATGTCATTTGTATGTGTGGTCCAGCAATAAACAATCATACTTAACCTAAACATAATCAAAAATCAATGTAATACTTCCTATGGTTAACATGAGCATCAAAACAATATTTTAAAAATACGTTTTATTAGCACATGCATTCCATACATTCTATTGCCACACATGGACAATGACACCATCATCAACTTACAGGAGTAATTGTCCCCCTTGAGTAAAAGATTCGCTATTTAAAAAAAAAAATACAATATTTCAGGTGCTTCTAATTTTACTTATAGAGGGCAATTATAATGTATTAAGACATACAAAGGCTTATTTTCCAGGGATCCTTTTAAATGCTGCATTTACTTGATTGTTTAGCATGGAAATCAGCTGTGTGACATATTCCCACTGGAGACAGCATTCACGGAGATGATTACTGACTGCTCTTTATTTGCTCAACAGAACCGTTTTCATCCTTTAGCAAATCAAATACAAGTTTGGCCCAGTAAGTGCAAGCCGTACGTGCAGTGCGCGCCTAGATGCTGGTGAGACTAGAGCTAGCGAGATGAGGTCCCGCTGTACAGGCTCCGGCAGAGGTGGAGTCCGTCCAAACGTAGTGAAGATCACCTTTTTTGTAACATCGTATCCAAAAAGTAAAGGTATTCCCAGAGACCTACAGATGTTTAAGATTTTTACGGAAAGTATTGTTTTTAGGACGGGGTTGAAAAAACTGTTTAAATCGCTTATCTAGTCAGCCTGTGCCATGTTTTCCCATTGCAGCCGAATCGGGAGCAGTACTGGCACCTGCCGTCGGGGGTTCTTCCGGGTTGAATGGGAAAACATAGCACAGGCTGACTAAATAAGCGATT
Source organism: Gymnoscopelus braueri (assembly GCF_963280865.1). Taxonomy (NCBI): domain Eukaryota; kingdom Metazoa; phylum Chordata; class Actinopteri; order Myctophiformes; family Myctophidae; genus Gymnoscopelus; species Gymnoscopelus braueri. Next base: position 28,208,824 of record NC_137611.1, on the reverse strand, counting down.
TAACTGTTTTTTTTTCAACCCCGTCCTAAAAAAAATACTTTCCGGAAAAGTTTTAAACATCTGTACGTCTCTGGGAATTTCTTTACTTTTTGGATACGATGTTGCGAAAAAGGTGATCTTCACTACGTTTGGACGGATTCCACCTCTGCCCGGAGCCGGTACACCGGGACCTAATCTAGGAGCTAACGTGGAGAGTGATTAAAGTATTAATACTTTTGTACTTTTACTCAAGTAAACTTTGAATTCCGGACTTTTACTTGTAGGCCTAACAGAGTATTTCTACATTGCTGTATTGATTTAAGCAAAACATTTGAGAACTTTTTTCCACCACTATTAAATGGTTTGTTGTGGGGTGCTAGGGTGTCCAAACCAAACTCAGTCGCGACGCGAGGCACCTGTTGCTTTTTCACCATCGTTAGAAACTTCGGACCACTGACTGACTGCACTGTTTCTGATTAAATGCGTAGCGAAACGATCGTCAATTCAAATCCAGGACACAATGTCTGAAGATCAGTCGGATTCCGACTCAAGTGTGCACTTTCTTGACAATGCAACCAGAGTTCAGAGCAGCTTCGTATTTACGGGACCTGATGTCATCTTGCTGCTGATGATGCTAACTTTGGCTGTTATGATTGTTTTGGGCAACGCTTTGGTGATTTTAGCGTTCAAAGTGGACAAGAGTTTGAGAAAGCAATGCACTTTCTACTTCTTGAATTTGGCAATATCAGATTTTCTTGTTGGTAAGTCTAAGCATTCATCCTATATTATCAATGTTTTCAGCCTGCAGAGACAAATTATTGTCACATTGACATGTGATATTATGGTAGTCCTACCTCTATTGCTCATGATGCTTACAGTCAGAGTAGGATATTTCTGTACCCATTACTGAACAAACATTCTATTAGTATAGAGCCTTACTCAAACAGTATAGTATAGAATCTTTACTATAATATTGATTGAATATAGAGTCTATAGACCAGAGTGTTTAATGCTATAGGTCATCTTACTATTGCAGATGGAGATATCTGAGAAGTGTATTTTCATAACATACTTCACTCAAGTGTAAATGTACTTGTTATTTAAATAATTCTTGCCAACACCTGGTTTCCCAGGGGCGTTCTGCATCCCGCTGTACATCCCTTATACACTCACAGGCAGGTGGACACTGGGCAGAGGACTCTGTAAGCTGTGGCTGGTCATGGACTACTTGCTGTGTTCAGCCTCTGTCTTCAACATTGTCCTCATCAGCTACGACCGCTTCCTCTCTGTCACCCAAGCGGTGAGTTTACAATCTTTTACTTCTTATCTGGAACAGTGGTGGGAAAAGTACTCAAATGTTTTACTTAAGTAAAAGTATCAATACTGCAATGTAGAAGTACTCTGTTACAAGTAAAAGTGCGGAATAACAAATTTACTTGAGTAAAAGTACATAAGTATTGGTATCAAAATGTACTTAAAGTACCAAAAGTAAAAGTACGAAAATGTTTGAAAATAGCAGATCTACAAGCTCGACGCGTTGTGAGCTTGTAGATCGGCTATTTTCAAATCCAATACCTATTTTCAAATAGCCTAGGTATAAAATAGGGCTAAAGTATGTTTTATAATGTAATCATTTATAATCTGCAAAGTAACTAGTAACTAAAGTTTTCAAATAATTGTAGTGGAGTAAAAGTACAATATTTGCCTCTGAGATGTAGTGGAGTAGAAGTAAAAGTATTGGTAATTGGAAATACTTAAGTAAAGTACAAATACCTCAAAATTGTAATTAAGTACAGTACTTAAGTAAATGTACTTAGTTACTTTCCACCGCTGATCTGGAATAATACACAATGGCCCTCTATCAGAAATAAGAATCTTGATATACATCCAGAAGAAAATGAAACTCCCATCATGACCAAAGTACAATAATGTTAGAGCTCAATTCTCTGGATGGCAGCATCCCTGGGATTCATCTCAGTATTAGATTCCAAAGGTTGAAAATAGTGCCTTTTCCTTTGTGCACAGTAAAATCCTGAGTCTTAATTTAACTCTGGAAGTGTAAAAACCCAATACCGTCGGTCACTACATGGTGGTCCGTTACTTTGTTTTTGAGGGTTGAATCGCCCAGGTCATCAGTGGGGCCAGTAGCACCACACTGTCCCAAATGAGCCCATCTGCACAGGTTAATCATTCATGACCCATTCAGGCCCAGTGCCACCCCTAATTATAGCCCTCCCTCATGATGAAGGCAGAAAGGTCATGTTTCAACTTCAGGACGGGCTTGGCCTGGTACTGGAGTGGCTCTGATAACTCAGATCTGCTTTATCAATTGTAATTGTAATTGCCAAGATGTATGCCAGGATGATAATAGGCAATTATGTGGATCACTTGCACAACTATAAACTCTATTGACATTACAGTCATAATCCACCCATGATTCAGTTTCAATCTTGCCATTTTGGCCAAATTCCCCAAGTACAACAGTGTTTTAAAAACATACAGCATGATTGGGCTAATGCTAACCTTTATTTGTACAACATCTTCCAGTGTTGTACAAATACAAAAATATTTTTGACAGATATTTAATTTAGTAGTTATAGACTTATAGACCCCTGCAGCTGCCAGCCATGCTGAGCCTTTTATTATGTATGCCAGGTGACTGTTCTCTCACGTGTGTGTGTGTGTGTGTGTGTGTGTGTGTGTGTGTGTGTGTGTGTGTGTGTGTGTGTGTGTGTGTGTGTGTGTGTGTGTGTGTGTGTGTGTGTGTGTGTGTGTGTGTGTGTGTGTGTGTGTGTGCTGCGAGCGTGCATGTGCATGTGCATGCATGTGCATGTGCATGCGTGTCATGTGTGTTAACTCAAAGGTAGGGTGAGGCCCAGGACTGTAGACAAAGAGTGTTCTGTTTTTTTTTCACAAGCAGACACTTAACATCAGATCAGAGCAATGAATACAAATAACACTAGCGAGAGAGCCTCTCCTTTAATCCGCATTAGCTTTGATCATAGAGATCCTCTTTCGTCTGCTCTGGTCCCACCAACACTGTATGATCAATCACAGCAGAAACCGTTCGCCAGCAGTCAAGCAGCATTTCCCTAAAAGCATTTTATACTGAAATACTGAAAGAGAAAGAGCAGGTAGTGTCGGAAGTTGTAGTTCACCCGTGAAAAAGACTGGGATTGGGATTCAGATTACTGTGAGCGTAAGTGCTTGTTAGTGAGGTTAAACATCCTCTAAGCCTGGGCACGGAGTGTATGGGAAAAGGTTTTGTTTAGGTTTAATACTAGGTCATTGATAAGACTCACCCCTCATGGTCTGCTTGGCATAACCTACAGTGCACCATCAAATGTTTCAATGATTAACGTTCAAGGGCAACAGGTTCTGTATGGATTGAACATACAGCACAAACCATATGCTCTTCTGTTCTATGGTAGACCTACATTAAGACAGAGCACTTAGCACAGTCAATACATTATTTATCAGTTATATGGAAGGACTGCGTTTATTTCAGTTGTGGATCCGAACAGACGGTTATATATATAACAGAGATGGTTAGTTACAATTGCTGCTGGCCAATGTTGTGGACAGGAACATTGAAGATTATGTTAATGTAGATAATTGGTTTGTGGGTGGTAATTCATTGACTTTAGGTCAGTGGTACATTATTACCTTAGTAGTAATCTAACTCTACAAAGACATACATATATATATATGTGTATACAGTTTTTTATCCTCTTATTTTTTGGCAGATTTTCATGAATTATTCTGTACATTGCATTAATCATAGACTACTCTATATGCCATTACGTTGTGTTTTCAGAACACAACATTTACATTAATAATAGCGAAAGAAACAGCATATCTTTTTTGTATTTGCTGCAGGTGAGCTACCGTGCCAGACAGGGCATGACCCACCAGGTCATCATGAAGATGGTTGCTGTCTGGGTGCTGGCGTTTGTCCTTTACGGACCAGCCATCATATTCTGGGAGCTGGCAGAGGGCAGGACCCGAGTGCCAAAGAAGGAATGCTTTGCCGAGTTCTATTACACTTGGTATTTCCTGCTCAGCGCCTCCACGCTGGAGTTCTTCTGCCCGTTCGTCTCCGTGGCCTTTTTCAACCTGAGCATCTACTTCAGCATCCGCAGGAGGAGGAGGCTGCTCCACCGCAAGGAAGGCCCTTCCCACCTCCGGCCCGGCGAGCCAGGCTGCGCCCAGGGGGACGCCGCCCGCCTGTTCTCTCAGAAGAACTCGGGGGTGGGCATGAGACTGGCCCTCACGGGCTCCGTCCATTCCCAGACCTCCTCTCCCTCCAAGGGCCAATCGGACCCCTCGTCCCCCAGGGTTACCCGGCCCGGCCGTCTGTCCAGGGACAAGAAGATCGCCAAGTCCCTGGCTGTCATAGTGTGTGTGTTTGCCATCTGCTGGGCGCCCTACACCCTGCTGATGATCATCCGTGCCACCTGCAGGGGGCGGTGCGTCCAACACCACTGGTACGAGGTCACCTTCTGGCTCCTGTGGCTCAACTCAGCCATTAACCCCTTCCTCTACCCACTCTGCCACGGTAGCTTCCGCAGGGCCTTTGGCCAGATTCTGTGCCCCAGGCGACGTACCACTCAGCCCTCGGCTGACCTTCAAACTGGCCAGTGATGGGCTGGTAACCTTGGAGAGAGAGACCACTTGCAGTTCAATCAGCAGAAGCTGGATTGTACACTAAAGTATGTCATAATGACCATCGGTAGTAGTTCTCAATCAGACGCTTGAATGTTTTGAAGTTTTAGGTGGGTCATTTCATTTGAATCAATAGAGTGCTACAGGGATGACATTTTATTGTAGGTGAGTCTGGAAGTTTCCTCTGCTTTGGGTTCCTACTGCCGATTTTCTGTGGAATTTTTGAACCACACACTTAATAGAAGTTTACAAAAGTAAACTCCCAAATCCATGGTTGAGATATTATTAGAAATGGTAACCACGGACCTTTTTTTTTTTTTTTTAAAGCATCAGAAATGTGGCGAGAGAAACCACAACGGATTTTAGGACTACAAATTGTAGCACTCTATTTACTGTGCCTGCCTACAGCTGAGTTTTATCATAACAGTAAAAGCTGATGATGAATTGCATTTAAAAAAAACTCATGATCATGGTATCACGCTGCATCTGCCTTTCAAAGAAAACAACACATATCTGGATTTATATGTGGCACCAGTTTAATAGATCACTATCACCCTCTGCTGTTGGAAAGATTCTGCTCTTTGAGGTAATGCAGTGTAGTGCCAACAAATGCACGCATAATGTACTGCCAGCAAATGCACGCATAGTGTACATTACAAATTCTGCAATCCATTTTTAGGGAGGGAAATCTACTGTATAATACATACATATACTGTAGGTACTGTAAGTAACAAGTAGCATCATACGCTTTTTGCAACTTCAGCATCATCACAATTTGAAATACAAATAGAATTGTACTAAATGACAACAAACAACCCCATATACTGTATTTTGTCATGTTTGAATTGAAGTCTTAGGAACAATGTTTTGCTTCATCTAAGCAACTTGCAGTATTCCCACAATACATACCAATATATACCTAGATATTTCTAGTGACATACTGGGCATGTATGAATGTTTACATACCACTAGATGTCACCATTCACCTTTATAGCATTCTTTGCAGTGCCAGGGCATTAGGCTATAACACAGTATATACTGTAGGATGAATTCTCCTCTGGCAATTGGCCTTGGTTCACATAGACTTTGCCACTATTGTTTGCGTTTCATCAATCAAACTCAATCTCAAGGTATATTTTGTGCTAATAAAATCACTCATCTGAGTTTTAAATGAATAAATATAGCCCAATAATCATTGGATCGGAAACTGCTATGTAAATTTAGAAACAATAATTTTGTGTCACAATTCTTTTGTAGTCAATGTTATTGTCCTAGCTTCTATTACACAATATGTGAAACTGCCAGTAGTCCAGTGCCCTACTAATTGCTTTACTGGTGCAGAAGAGTATCACAGTGACTAAAATATAAGTGAATACATTGACAACCTAGTGGAACAATTTGCTGAAAATATATGAAATATCTACATCTGTAACTGGTCAACACTCTGCATGCTTGGTAAAACCAATAATAAATACATTCCTATGGTTTAAATCCTGCATAAATGATAACACTGGGCTGCCTGGTGGTTCAGCGAGTTAGTGCATGAATCACATCCTCCTTGTGATGAATGAGGACCCGAGTTCGAATCTGACTCCCGTCACGTCTCGCATGTCTTCTCTCTGATCATGGTTTCCTGTCGCTCTACACTCTGCTATGGAATAAAAGAAGCATAAATTGCACCATAACATTAAAACAAATGATAACACTGCCCAGGGTAGCTGCTGTTTACCTGATGTATAATTGGGTCATTGATCTCGAAGCCACTTCTGGGTCAAGTGGTACTTATTTTGTTTGTGTGATGCGAGCAAAAACCCAGGGTGCACTACCGTCTTCATATTGTTCCACCTTGCAGTTAGGCTTGTTTTGATAGATTAGATGAGACCCTCCGATGTGGACTTATTAGACCCGTAATTACGCCATCATGCTGGATAGTGAGGTTCCATTTGCAGGTGCCTGAGGTCCCACCGGGGACTTACATTGCTCAAATTGTTGCCACTGCCCGTGTGCACATCTGGGCCCGTGGTCAGGTGCCGGGAATAAGGGCACAGCTGCAGGAGCAGGCTCCCCTCTCCCATGTCCCCCCGTGGCATGGTGGGGGGACAGAGGCACACTTGTGACGCATTTCCCTGGGGAGGGCAGAACTGCAGCTATCAGCAGAATGGCAAGCCTGCATGGGTTTACTCCCTGTGTATCTAAATGCTAACCGCAACGTACCGTCTCGCTGCAGTGTGTTGGGACATCAGCAGGAATACAGGTGTTGATTGATGGATGGAAAGATGATGGCACATGAGCCAAGCCTACAGGCTATTGAAAGCAAAGGGAGTACTTGAATTTGTCAGTAATGAGTATTCACCATACTAAATATTACCATCTTAAATATATATACATGTACAGTATGTGTGTGTGTGTGTGTGTGTGTGTGTGTGTGTGTGTATATATATATATAAATATATATATACACACACACACACACACACACACAGTTATACAGTATGTATACATACATACTGTATAACATTAATTATATAGGCCTATACTGCATAAATACACACACACACACACACACACACACACACACACACACACACACACACACACACACACACACACACACACACACACACACACACACACACACACACACACACACACACACACTATAAAAAGTATATACAAGAAACACAGGTGAAACACATATGCGTGTGTATTGCGTATGATGTATTTGCATGTGTGTCAAACACCTCTCAGTGGGTGTATGTGAATGTGTTTATGGGGGGGTTTGTATGTCTGTGACCTCAAGCGATGTGTCTGAGAGCTGTGACCCCAAATGGAGTGCACCTGTGCCCCTTAACTTTATAGTCCCCCATTAGCAGAGAGAAAGCCACTGATCAGAGGGGGTTAGAAGGCCTATATAAATTCCCACATGAGAACCCTTCAATAGTTAAACTCTCATACGTTTCCCTACAGCATTCTGATACAATGACTTAATGTAAAGAAGAAAAAACAACAACAAAAAAAACCTCTGTTCTCAACTTGCACAATACCTCCGGTCCACACAATTAAAACCCTGGCAACACTAGTGGAATGTACCCAGTGGGGTCTTTGACATGGCAAAGAACACAACAGGGCTACAGTAAATATTCTCACATACTGTACAGTATGAAGACATTTAAATAAATGCCGCAGAGCAACATGACATCCATTGTATCTGAAGGAAGATACATTTTGCTCTGGCGGTATAACGGGTCCAAAAGTGTGACCTCTTTTTAAGTTGTTGTGTGGTCGTATAGCATCACTTAGTGTGCATTTTCTCCTGCCTAGGCTGTTCACTTTCTCCACCGCCATTAACATTTCATGAGTGCGTTCTAAAAAAGAGAAAAACAGACTGTATTTTCTGCTTGATTTTTGCCTTTCGCCTTCCTCTCGTTTCTCCCTGTGCTCTTTTATCCTGCAGTGTACTTCCTGACTGGAGATTAAATAATTCCATTGGAATCCTCTTAGGATGGGTTCCCAGCACTTGGCAATTAAACAATTACATTTAATCAGCATGGGGCGACGCTTCAAGTCACCCTCATTTCAGACGTTGATTAAAAGCAATTCTGCAGTGGTTATTGCCGACGACTTTAGAAAGTGCGGTTCACTTAGGTTTACTGCATCTGTGGGGTCAGGTTGGATAGCATTATGGCAGGTTCACCGGTGGTCGAGAGCCGTATCAGCCTCTGGTGAGTACAGCAGTAATGACAGAACTCATGACAGACCTTATATTGTCCCTAAAGTCAGAGCTAGTTAGATTACTCAGAGACACCTTGACCCCACAGCAAAGAAGACTCAATGAACAATGGAAAAGGAGAGGGGCACGTTATGCACGTGGGAGCCCACATGCTGTGTGTGTGTGTGTGTGTGTGTGTGTGCGTTCGTGCGTATGTGCATGTACTATATGCATGCATACTCTATGCACACATGTATGCATGCATGCATTCATGTGTATTATGCATGATTTGCTTGCATGTTTGTGTGAATTGTGTGAGCCCCAGGTTGTGTATGATTGTATATACTGTACATCAGTGTGAATGTTGTGCCCGTGAGTGTGACTTTTGGTAGGTCTGTTTATCTAAGTGTGTGTAATTCTGAATTAAATGCTCCTTGACATATACAATTTCATCATACCCTGCAATAACAACCTCCCTACTGTACATAATGGAAAACAAGCTGAGAGGGGAGGCGGTGGCTTGTGCCTGAATCACGTTTGGCATTATGCTTGAGTGGAATGAGCGCTACGTGGCGTATAGCGTTGCAGCAGCACACACTCTCTTCCCCTTTTGCAACACAGTTGAGCTGTGTGACAGAGACCCGGCCTCCTCTAGTGAAACCCAGGTGCCCCTGTTTCATAAGACACCCCACCGGCTCTCCAGCCCTCTTAATTAGCAGCTTCCGTCAGCTGGCACCCAGGCCTTCTAGCGCAAATCGCTGGCCTTTGTTGTTGATGGAATCTAGTTCACTCAAGATGATGATCAGCCCATCTAAAAGGCAGGATGTATGGGCATGCCGAGCGGAGCGTCTAGTTTTTATTTTTATCAAAATCTTTGAATGGTATACTTGCACAGGCATGAGTTTCAAGCCATGCATTTCTGATGTAGTGTGGAGAGGAATATGAGAATAGACTGCTCTTGCCAGTACATAATACAGTGTGTTCCTTGGGTTTTTAACAAGGATGGGCGAGAGCAAGGAGTGGAGGCTGTGAGTTTCCAGGCAGACTGTCAATCAGCTTCAGACGTACACATGCACTGGGGGTCAAGACATTGATGTTTTTTATATGATAAAGTCAAATATAGATTAAAGGTTGCTGCAAGGCCTGGAATGTAGCCTTCGCTCAGTGGCATATCATATTGTAGTTGGGCTGCAACAATATAGTCTCTTCTAATGACATTCCCCAAGCAACTTCTTGCCTCTACTAGTCTCGGGGGGCGGGAGTGCTACAAAAAGTGATAATTACATGAAATATACATAGAGAATAAAGGGAGCATGTTTACATAACCAGGCCCATAAATATCTGACTGAGAAGACATTGTTCTCCGACTCCTTTTAAGCTGATCTCCCAGGGATGCCATTTTAATGACATGATGGTTTAAAGAGATGCTGCTCCATCTCGTTCCATATTTAATTAACTTTTCCTTTTTTGACGCGGAGGAAGAGAAGAAAAAAAAAGGAGAATAAAGACAAACGTGATAGAGACAAACACGCGATAGCGGGGAGACAATAACAAATAGCTGGGAGAACAGAGGGGGAAGCAGGGGAAACACGCGCAGAGACTTTGTCATGCTTTTGTGAGCTGTTTACAATACAAGAGATGCAAGAAGGGAGGGAGAAGAAGGGATGTTAGGAGAATGAGAGACAGGCAGACAGACAGACGGAGACAGAGAGAGATATGAGGGGATACGAGCAGGATAATAGAGGAGGAGTGAGGATTAAGCCAAATTTCGACAAATTCTACAAGTACAGCTCACAATGCTTTGCAGATGCAGAGCGTTGTGAGCTTGTTTTTTTCTATTTTCGGTGCACGACACCATCGTACGATGGACTATACATTAAACGAGGAAAGGGAGAGGAGGATCGGAAGAGGGGAATCTGGAGAGAGGGCTGATAGAGGGAGAAAAAGGCTCCTGTTCTCCCATGAGGCTCCATTACGGAGCATTTCCTAGTTCATCACCAATAAGCAAAAGAGAGGAAAACAAATGACTAAGTGGAATTATGAGGAAATGCGATTATTAACTCGCACCCAATAAGGGGGGTGGGAATACAAAAATAAACCTAAAACAGTGAACTCTGTGAGTTTCGTGCAGTAGTTTGTTCTCTTTCTTCCATGTTCTTGCCCAACAACTACACGTAGCATTGCAGTGTGTACGTTTCACTGGAAACATGCAAACACCGGCAGATGTCAGGGGGGAGAAGATTGCTTTATAACAACACTGCGGCCATCCACAGAGTCTTTACTCCTAGAGTTTCTGTATTGATAGTAGCGCTGCCTGCAGCTCCAAAAAGCACTGTAACATTAGGACCTGTTTCACAAGTCACTCAGATCAATGTCGTATTTAAACAATGAATTGATGTGTTGGCACTAATGGAAGTGGCTCTTGCCCAGTGGTTCACCCCTTCTCCTGGGCTCCGTATAGGCTACTCTCCTTCTCTCTCTCGCTCGCTCGTTTTTTTTTAACAGTTAGCTGTGTATGCATGCTGCATTATTGATAATCATTCTCTATCTTCTCTCTCTCTCTCTCTGCCTCTGTCAAACTCATCTCTTGTCCTCATCCTCGTTACACCACTGGAGCCAGGAGAGTTGCAGTGTGGTTCGACCCCACATGGTCTATATTTCATTTTGTGGTGTTTAACCCTTTAAGACCGGGGAACGCATCTGTGTGTCATTTTAAGATTTATTATTTGGCTATTCAAAAATAGCAGATATACAAGCTCATAGCGCGGCACCGAGTGCCGCGCTATGAGCTTGTAGATCTGCTATTTTTTTTTAAATCGTGAACATTTGTGCAAATCTTTTATATACATTTTTAACTCAAATCTTTGCTTCCGGGGGTCCCTGGAACAAAATATTTTTAGATGGGAGGGGGTCCGCGGACAAATACATATTATTTTGGGGGACCTTGACATGAAAAAAGTTTGAAAACCATTGATAATATAGCAACATAAGTAAAAAAAAAGAAACTTTTAGGATTTAGAAGACATTTGTAAAATCCCCAGAAGCAAAGATTTGAGTTAAAAACCTTCGCTTTAAAAAAGTATATATATATATTCAAACTAAAGATTTGCACACAGTTTCACGATTTTCCCCCAAAAATAGCAGATCTACAAGCTCATAGCACGGCACTCGGTGCCGCGCTATGAGCTTGTAGATCTGCTATTTTTGAATAGCGCAAAGAAAATGACATGAGATGCGCCCGCCCCGGATTGAATGGGTTAATTCATTTTTAAAAATACGCAAAGGGAAAAAAAAAGAAAAACCCTGTGCTTTCACTGTTATAAGTGTGTGTCTTGGTGGGGGCAGAGAGAAAGATGACTGGAGGGGGATACTCACCTTCAGCTCCTCCAGTTCAGGAAGCAGGGGGGATCATTAGCCATCAGGGCCGCGGGAGGGGATATGGAGGAGGGAAGCATGCTTGCCCTCGCATGGCCTGTGGGTGGGTGGGTGTAGTATAAGGAAAGTAAGGAAAACAACTGCTTCACTCTCACTGATACGAAGCAGTAAGGACTATGAAAGGTTGTTTGTATAATATTAATTAATTAGCTATTTATATCAATAAGGTGAAAAATGTCTTCAGACAAATGGTTGGTAGTTTTAGGGATATTTCACTTTAAAACACTTCTGGGGGTAATTTTAACGACTAGTCAGACTTTTGTGTACGCCCCAGGCAGTTTTTGAGTTGCTTGATTCAATATTTAGAGTATAAGCCTATTCAACATCAGTCTCCATTTTAACCATGTTAAAACACACATTCCTGATTCTGGTGACTGATATTGTCCTTCTAACTCGACGCGTCGCAATTCAGGGCAATTGCAAAGTGTGGTTGCGCCGACGCGAGTCGCGGGTCGCTGCCACCGGGACTCGAGGAATATGCTGGGAGGAATACCGTCGGAGGCTGCGCCAATTACATTGTCACGTCACTCCTGAGATCACTTGCGTTTCATTTTGAGAGGATTGATCCCCCCAAAATAAGGTTTTTGCATCAAACGGTTACATTTTGAGCATTTGTGGCGCCCCCTATGGATCAAAGTGGAAATGCTTTTGGGGATTTGTTGAGTAAACCACCCTTGACATGTGATTCAAATTTGGGATTGACTGGACGTTTCGTTCGTGAGTTTTGGCTTTTTTTTGTAAAATGGGCCCCTTCCACTAACTTTGGAAGCCATTTACGGACGAACGGTAATGACTATCAAAATTTCGCTTGGAGATGTTTATCGCATGGGTCCAGAGATCATGTGTACCGATTTTTGTGAAATTTGGACAAAATATGTGGGAGGAGGAGCTAAAAGTGTGTTCTGAAGAAAATTCAAAATCTATCCTGACGCAAATGGGCGTGGCTTATATGGGGAGTTGCGTCATGACCCAAGGAATCTAGGGGAAAAAAAATTATTCTACGACCTACGGTTCAAGAGTTATAGGCCAAAACGTAAAGTGGGCTGTTATAGCGCCACCATGGGGCCGACTGGTGTAATTCTTTTTTTTTATAATTTCGCACTAAATTATAAACCTCCCCTCCCAGTCTTGTAATTGTAGCCCTTATGGTTTCTGAGAAAAAAATACTTGAATTGGAGTCTTTTCATTTTCCCATTAAAGTGGATGGGGAAATTTAATGCACTAATAAATCAATATCAATTAAACTATGTAACCAATCTCTTAGCAAAATACAAGCACACGATTCCCGGTGAAGCCGGTCATTTTGACATATGGCACTAAATTGGGAAAAATAAACTGTGGGAGGAGATGCGGTTCAAAATAAAGTTGATCTAGAATAATAATAAAGTGCGAAGATTACTATAGTCTGGTTGCCCTGTTAGGGCAACCACACTAATAAGTGTTTTCAATTTCTTTTTTTCTTTTTTTAAAATTAAACTAGAAAAACTGCTCCTCGGAGAAAAAATCGACCTGCTGGTGGTGCTATAATAGGCCAATGTGAAAAGTTTAGCATTTCTTCCTGGGCCTAGTGGGAATGTGCGTGCAAAGTTTCACGGCAATCAAACGCTGCATTCATGATTTGAGGCACTTTGTTCAAAACAAGCTATTCCTGCAAACTTTAGATGCCAGTCTTAGCCAATCAGGATGTAAGATGAAAAATCGGACAGATCCGTCTTGATCACATGACTATAGAGATAATGTGTACTGATTTGTGTGATGTTTGGACAAAATCTGTAAGAGTAATATCAATTTTTTTGTGTGCAAAAGGCGGCCTCCTGGTGAAAAACTCAGGGCAGAGGTTTTCCCTTGGTCTCTAGGGAGTGTGCGTGCAAGTTTCACGCAGATCGGCGCAATTATAGGTAAAAACACGAATCGGCCTGTTATAGAGCCACCATGAGGCTGATTTAAAAAATGTAGGGTGGCATTTCTTCCTTGACCTAGTAGTGGGAATGTGCGTGCAAAGTTTTACAGCAATCGCACGCTGCATTCATGATTTGAGGCATTTTGTTCAATACTGGTCACTCCTGCAAACTTTGGAAGCCAATGTTAGCCAATAAGGATGGAATATGAAAAGTCAGACAGATCCGTCTTGATCACATGACTATAGAGATACTGTGTACCGATTTGCGTGAAGTTTGGACTCAATCTGTAGGAGTAATATATATAGTTTTTTTGCAAAATCACATCACTATAGAGATAATGTGTATCATTAGCGTGATGTTTGGTAGGATCTGTAGGATTAATATCAAACAATTTGGTTTGCAAAATGTGTCTCCTAGTGGCGCTATAACAGGCCGATGTGAAAATTGTGGGGCAGAGGTTCTGCTCTGGACTTCAGGGAGTGTGGCACAGTTTCATGTAGATCGGGCCAACGGTGCAGGAGATTAGTTGTACACAGACGGACACACAGACAGACACACACGCACGGACGGAGGCAAAAACATAGTCTCCGCCAGGCCGAACACATTGATGGCCTACTGTATGTTTTTATCCCCGCCAGGCTGGGGCCGTCTGTCTGTCTGTCTAACTTTGCACACACACCCCAGTAGGAAAGAAGAACCTCCACCCCAAATGTTTCATGGCTATAACAGTTTGTCAGAAACTCACACAAATTGGTACGCATAATCTCTGTAGTCAAGTGATTACAATGTACAGTATGTCTGTTTTTCTGATTCCATTCCGATTGGCTTCCAAAGTTTGCAGGCTTTGCAGAAAACATCCCCCTGAATTCCTTGGCTCATGTCATGACACAACTCCCCATATACAGTAGGCCCATGCCATTTCTGCCTCAAACATTTTCATGCCAAAGCGATTGCACTTACACCCATAGGGATGCTACAAATGTTACTGTTTGTTGCCGAAACTTCCCCCACCAAATTAGAACAAATGGTCTCATCGTGAGTCATATGATATGTGACAATGGCCACCAGGGTTTTGATACAGTTTGCATTGCCTGCCAATTGCCCTCACAAATTTGTGGGGCTGTCTTACAAACTCTATTTCCCCTGCAGCTTGTGTTCTCCTGACAGCTGCACCCCACAACTGACACAGCCCTGGGTAGGCAACCTGGCGGGGATCTGTGCTCCAGGGAGCGCACTGTCTTAAGAAGTTGTTCAAACTTACTCCATTTGCACTTTGTTTTATGATGCTGGTTTTGCCTTCTGTGTAGCCTTTAAGGCTTATATCATGTTGTCTTATGTTGTTTTGTCTTGAACTATTATTATTCATCATGTAATGTTAAGGTGTTGTACAGCACCACCAAAAACTCTTTTTGAACATCATCTACACACCTCATGAAACAATTACAAAAAGTTTTAACAGACCTTTTTCATGGCAGCTATGTTGACAAAAATAGTTGTGTAATGTTACTTCCTTCACAGGTGTTAGTTACCAATGATACTAATTAAGGCTCTGTTCCATTTAGAGTAGCAGAGCCTTTCCAGTGAGCCAACAATGCACAAGCAACATTCACAACCATAGATATAGAAACCTAGATTCCTCATTGGCCGCTGCAGTCCATTGGAGTGACCTGTATCGCGGCCGCCATATTAGAGGGGGCACGCTTCCTGACTCCTGGCCAATCACAGCGTGTCTTTCCCGGGACTTGTCTGCCAAGTCTCGGAAAAGACGCGCTGTGATTGGCCAGTAGTCACGAAGCGTGCCCCCTCTAATATGGCAGCTGCGATACAGATGCCCCAGAGTCGGAGGAGGCGTCTACCTTAATTAGTATAATTGGTAATACCTGTGAAGGAAAGTAAACTATTTATGTCAATATGGCTGCCCTGAAAAAGCCCTAATTGGGATGGTATGGTATAGTACAATGCATCTTTATAACCGAATTCAACCCAAGTTTGAGCAGGTCATTATTGTCAAAAATAAAATTCAACAAATTCAACAACTTTCAGAATTTGCCAAAAATATCAGCCAGCTCACAATGCATTACGATGTGACACATTGAGAGCTTGTAGATTCTATTTTCAAAATAATTTGTAGTTAAGTGGTTAAGTGATGTGTGCAAGAGTCTTATTGTCGCTGAAGTGTTGCAGAAACTGAAGGTGATATTCACAGCTTCAAACTCTCTTCTCTATTTATAACATGCGTTCCCATTTACACCTCTGCTCTGTAGCCCATGGATACTGTAAAACAATATTTGAAGACAACTGTTTTAATGTTGTTCCATTGACCCAAACCATTTTTGTTTGTCTTGTATTTGCACGATCCTTTCATGCAACATTAGGTTTTATCCGTTATTAGCAATTGTTTGTGCCGCAATGAAAAGAAAATTGGGAGACTACAGTACACATCAGGGAGTATAGGAAAATGCACAGGGAAAGACAAGTAAACAGGGAGTGTTTCTTTTGCTCAGATTCATGAGGTTTGTGTTCATAAAACACAGTGAGGTTTGAAGCGTCCATTTTGCTGACACAGTTCCGGAGTGAAAAGATGGCTCTCTGGACGCGGAGCGCCGGTGTGAGAGATTGGGTTACCCCAGACAGTCCCAGCGGATCTCCCGGCCAAATGGATCTGGATCTCACGCTTGGACGCACATATTGAATGCCATAAGAGGTCTCTAAGGTCCCCTTCAGTGGGAGGAATGCTCAGCTTAACAATGTTGAGTTTTCACCAAACCAAATTCACCACCTAAAAGAACGCCAGAAAGGCCACTCCAAGCAAAGGACAAGGACCTGAATACATACTCAGTGGCTGTGTTGCTTATAGTAGATGAAATGTCACATTTTCCAGCATGCTGCAGTGCCACAAGTTGGGTCTCATAATTATTTAATAAAGCCTATGTCCTGACACAGGCAGCTATACATGTCCTCTGCTGTACTACGGGTGTTGGGTTGTAAACCAAAAACAAGACTAAAGGTCCTTACACACCGGGGCGAATTCTTCATGCGAATAAATACGTTTTTTTTTTAAACCTTATAAAGTCAATGCAAGCGTCCACATCAGTTTTGCGAAGCGAAAAAGCGTCTTTTAATTATTCGAATTTTGTGTATATTCGCATATTCACCGGTGTGTAAGGACCTTAAGAGTTTAAACGCCGCCTAGCAGCCCGTACAGTTTGTGCTGCTCCTTACATCCAACTGACTAAGACGAGGAAAGGCCTTGGCTTGGGTCACCAAATCAGTATAGTCTTCTGCTATTACATTTTGAGATCTTGTCTGCCAAGTTGACATTTTGTTGTTGACCAAAATCAGTAGGGACTGGATTGCCATGGAAACGTCCATGGCAATCCAGCAAGTCGTTTTTGAGATATGTTGTTCGGGACCAAAAGTAGTGGACGAACGGAACAAAAAAGAAAGTACCGAAATAGTCCACTCACACTCACTGACCGGAACCAGAACAATAGTGTTTAAGCTTCTCCTGAACATCTGGCTTGACTGCCCAGATCCACTGAAGAGGGGCAAGGCTGTTACTGGTGTTGAGTGCCACTTGCAGTGGGGATAATGTTTGGACGACGACACCGCGGAGGATCGGCCAGGCTAAGTTATCTCTGAACAAGCCATCCATTCTGCTGCTTGCTGATGGAGAATACTTGGGGGCTGTGTAATTATATCGCTTTAAACGAACCCCCGAGAACGCCCCTGCCAAAGCGAGCACACCACAAAGTCTCACACTTGGGCGAGTGTCAGAAACACAACACTTGTGCATGCAATTTATCCCTGTGTGTGCGCGCGCGCGCGCGTGTGTGTGTGTGTGTGCGTGTGCGTGTGCGTGTGCGTGTGTGTGTGTGTGTGTGTGTACGGGCATGATTACGTCTGTTTTTTGCTGCTTAGCCTGGCGGCAAAAGGGAGGCCACAGTGGTTCTGATACGCCTCACAAGTGAATTTAATTAAATCATAAATATGAGCTGGAGGCCGCCACCCAATTTAATGTAATGGATGATGTGGGCCAGTCCATCTCTGGCAAAGCAAAGTTCTGGACCCCGTTCGAATGCCCTTGAAGCTTATTAAAAGTGCCTGGCACAGGGAGATGCAAGCAAAGTTGCTTAATGGATGCCCAGCTTGCATTCAGAATGACAGTTAATGTTGGGCCATACCAATCTCAGATTTGGACGAGGGATTCCACCTCTGTTGCAGATGACCGTGTCTGCAAGATTGTCTGTCCAACAATCATCTAGTTCTCATGGCGTCGACATAATCAAATCTATTAGTCAATATAGACAACATATGTATTCGATACATTTGAGATGGGAAATGTTTAAACCGTTACAGTACAAAGCTTAATGATACAAAATTGATAATGCTGGGAGTGTTAATAGGGCATGTCATAATATGAAACACTGGTATACCGTGAATAGCAGCGCTGTTTATTATTCACAGTATAACCTAGATACCATGGGCACTATGGGCACGGTGGTGCGCTGGAGAAATGGCATCTTTTCATGGCATCTTTTCCATCCAAAACTCATAGCTTGAATAGAACTATGTCACAACATTTCAACTTTGTAGTGATGAATCATTTACTAAGACAGACAGATGTTGTCGAAGGGGTTTTGTCCCACTCGGCAGAGGCAGAAGAATCTTTCTCCTGGTCCCCCGGAGCGCTGGAGGCTCCCTAAATAGGCCTAGTGCGAGGCTGTGTAGAATGGGACCGCACAGGGTGATGGGTAATGAAGTCATTAATAACAAAGACCTCCCTCAAGATGCTCAGATGTTCGTTAGCGAGAGCCACGAGGGAACCAGGAAAAATAGGATGCAATTTGATACAATGGAGGAGAAAAAAAAGCAGAGTAAGCTTTTGATGGTAATCATGTTTGTACTGACAGATCCCGTTTGATCGTGTTTATATCCAAACACACGCGTACACACGCACGCACATACTGTACGTACACAAAATATTGTGCGAAACAGAAAATCAAGGTAGACTGAAGCCATTTCCTCATACAGTTTTTAATATTTTCATCACATGTGCAACACAAAAAATGAGGTCTGCCAAATACAGAACTCCATATTTGTACAATACATTTTAATAACATCAGAGAGAACGGTCCTTCCTTTGCAGGAGATGGTGGTTTCCTGTAAACTGAGTACGAACAATTCTCAATCAAAAGGTCAAAACATTAAAGTTTCATACAAAAGTGCATCTCAGGTTCGATGAATGCAAAACATTTACATAACAGAATGATTTATAGTTGTGTATGATGCCACAATGGCTTCCAGCTTGAGCAGAGCAATGGGACACCGCAGAGAAACAAGAGAACTTGGACACTCTCCAGGAGAGCCGGGGACAGAGATTTTTAGAACCTTATCCCCGGGAGAGACCGAATACATGTTCAGTCTCCATGACCCCAAATTAAAATGGATTTACTCCCAATTGCAGAAAATAAAAAAAATAAAAATACAGAGATATAACAGAAACAGGGAAAAAAACGAAACAAAAATAAATTCCAGTAATCTCCAGGCTTGAACGAGCAGTAAACATTAACAACAGAAATGTACAGGTTGAGTCAGTGGGCTGGAGATTCCCCCATGCTCTGAGAGCCACATGGGGGCTTCATGCCTCTGTTCACACGCCAACCAGAGGAACTAGCCTTTTCCAAATCTGTGTCACTGCGTTTGCATATATCAGAATCCTGTCCTGTTTTTTTTTTTTTTTTGCTTCCCTTGCGTTATATGTGCTGTTTTGTTCCCACCCTCCCCCCTCCTCCCCACCCCCCACTTCTGATTTGACGTCTCCATGAGCAGGCAGAGCACATTAACCGCAACACACGACACGTCCTCAGCTGGTCCTCTGACAGCCATGTATAGAGATGGGGGACAGGCTGACAAAGTTATGGACGTTTTCAAACCTATGCTGGTGAATAGAGCTCTCTAACCCCCGTGATCAGGGTTGCCAGATCATTATTTCCCGCAAGATTTTATTTGAAAATAGCCGATCTACAAGCTCACAACGCGTCGCATCGCGACGCGTTGTGAGCTTGTAGATCTGCTATTTTCGAATAGCTGATGTACATGTTAAAGTACTCATGTGGCCCATAGTCGCTTCTTTTGGGCTGGTTTTCCTAGACCTGGTTGCTTGTTTCTCTCACAGAATCTGGCAACACTGCCCGTGATGACTGACCAGCGTCACGTTCTGCGCAGTAGGGGGATATACAGGCGCTGATGAAACGAGTCCTCTCCCCCAATGTTAACACTTGTGGTTCCTTACAGCTTTTCTACATCCTCAGTGGCACCCTGGTTCCTCCTTCACAACAAACCGCTTTTGAGTCCCATCTGGTCTGATTGACAATGGCATTGTTCTTTATTTTATTCCCCTTCCCCTCCATTTTCTTTTCTATTCTTTTCTCTCTCTCTCTCTCTTTTTTTTTTTTTGGACAAACATTTTCAACTGTACATTGGCAAATACTGTATAAGATTGCAATATAGATGTAGATAAGCAACACATGAAGAATTCTATGTACAAACAAGTTGGCCTTTTCCGTGTCTTGAAATGGTGTTTAGTAACGAACTGGGAGGGTTTTTATTTGTCCTGTTTTTCCCCTCTATGGTCTCTTTCTTTTATTTATTTATTTTTTCTTCTTGTTCTGGCATGGTTCCTTGTGGTGTAACTGAATCTAAAGTTCAGTGCAAGGGAGTCAGTGGGAAACTGCACCGACGGTAATTGGCGGTCAGACGGTATGCTCTGCGCAATGTGATCCTTGTCTTCGGCCGTGGCGCTGATCTCTGCCATGTTAGCTGCTGTGCTGAGTCAACGTGTGGTTCTGCGAGGACACAAAGAGACAAACCATCACACACTGTACACATCGTTATATCTGCCTTTGAACAACGTGAACACAGCGCTGCCTGATCTGTGCACAAATCAAGACTTAACATTTTAAACATAGCAAACGTTTTGATGATTTCTGGCAAACTCTAAAGTCAGACTGAGGCTTTGGTGAAGGGGACACCATTATCCAAATCCAATCAACCTGGACAACAGTCAAATGTGTGTGTGTGTAGATCAATAGCACTTCTTTTTGGGGAGACACAGGACCTACAGTATGTCTAACATCTCAATCTGCAGCAATACTGACACCAGGTAAATGACAGTGACCAGGAAACCAAGGTAATACACACCATGGGCCTCATTTATCTTCGTAAAACCTGTGGAAATATTCTGCCATATTTATCAAACATGCGTGGACACATTATTTGTTTGTATCCCTGTGCATATTTTAATAAATAGCTAATCAATTCTAAATGAGAAGCGCATTCACAGACTTTGAGATTAGCTTTAATCGACACCCCTGAAATACCATATGAGGAGCTTGGAATTCCTTTGTTGGCAATGTAAAGAACTGGCATAGAAAAGGCAAAAGGAAAACAAAATTAAGCTAAGTAAGTAGAAAAGTGTCAGGGACGGCGAGACAATTGCATAAAATTTGATGACAAAAGTTCCTCATGCGCTGAAACAATAACTAGAAAAAACAATCTAAGCCCACAAAAGAAGCATGTCAGCCACAGGAGGAGGTCAGAGTTTGGCCATATTGTCTACAATGGAAAAAACGCATTAGATTAGAATTATTGGAGAGAGGTCATTGGCTGGATTAACCATGGAGGGTGACAGTGTTCTGTTTTCCCTTGGATCAATCAATTTTGTGTGGGATCGATCATCATCTTTTGCATCGTAATCAGTCTTTATTTGTCCCAGGGGGATATTTCATTTCACAAGTCTGTTCAACAAAAACACATAATAAAAAGACAACACAACATAAAGACAATAGAGTCCCCCAGAGGTAGTTTTTTAGCGCGCGCTGCAATGGCTGAGTGGACAAAACTCCTGCTAAGGGACCAGTCGAAATTTACATAAGGGGGGGCATGGAGGAAAATAGGGGAGGGTCATGCCTTTCTAATTTTGGTCCAAGGGAGGGTCAGCTAATTTTACTTTGAATCCAAGGGAGGGTCATGCAATTTTGAATTGATAAAATAGTCCGTTTTTTATATACCTTTTTAGTACAGCAGAACAGTGGTCAATGACCCCTCTCCATTTCAAAGGATACAAAGAATTCAAATCAAGTAACACCTTGTCTATTTAGAATCAATGACGGTCGTTAACAAGCCATCAACGCACAGCGAGTGTGAACGACCCAGTCAAATCTATTCAGCGTCTTAACGATGGTGGTTGAACAATTAAGCAAAACTTCAACAGGCGTTATTGGAGAGATGCATTATAAATAGGCCTACTATAACTGGATATTCATAATCATTTGAAGTAATTCTATGCATGTGATTAATGTGGATCTATATGGACAGTTGTGTATAGATGCCTATAGCTCCACAAGTAAAACCAGAAGCATCAGGCCATAATTGATAGCCTAATTTGTTTTATGTAGGCAACAGTGTAGTTGTAGTCACTGTAGTTGATAATTAAAAGGGCAGAGTGACAAAAGTTTTAAACTACTGGTTACCAAATATTCAACTTTCTTCAATCTGACCAGGATTCAATGGGTTTCCCACATGTAAGATGAGAACACTATCCATTCTGCTACCACTACTACAGATACACTGTGCATTTAGCAAGACTGACTACACTACAGCAATGTTCTAATCAATGTGGAAAGCAAAACATTGGACATATCAGTTTTAAATGTCATGTTGTATTTGATGGGGAGGGTTAGGGGTGTCAAGAATTTCACAATACGATACATGATGTTGGGCATGATATCGATATGATATATTATTAATGTTCTTTTCTCATGTATCATCAACATTGGCCATCATCTTATAAATAACGTTATAAAGCAAGTTAGAAACAATTACAAAGTGCTTTGTACACAAATAAATACATTTGTGCAAGCTTAATGGAGAAGTGAAGTTCTCACTAACTATAAACCCATTGTTTCAGAGGACAGATAGACACTAATATAACAAATATAATATAATATAAGACTGCATAACTATAAATTCCACAAACCTCATATTTTTGTCATCTGGACTTTACCAACCAAGTGCAGCCTAGTTATTTCCAACAGCTAAAAAACATCTATAATACCAGATACAGTATAATACAATCTTAGATTAGATGTAGGCCTATTTGAGAGTGCAGATGCATGTCACATTAACGAGCGTCAACGAGCATCAGCTGACACACAACACCTCCCCTCTGCAGTGCTTTAAACTGAAAGTGACTGACTGGAGTCTGTTTCATTTCTCTCCAAAATACCTTGAATATGATGGAGGACATGATTAATAATTACTATGATTATGATAAGCTTTACATTTCATATCATACAGTAAAAACTCCTAACTTTCACCGGCAAAAAAAAAGAAAGTGTTTTTTTTTTATTAAAAAAACAATTAAAAAAATATTACGATACAGTATGACATCATGACAATACCTATCATCACATTTTAATACCACGATAGGCTATATCGTGACACAATATATCGTGACACTTCTAGGCGGGGAGGGTTACTCTTTTTTTTGTAATCACTTGGGGAGGGTCATTGATTTTTTTTTTTTGTCAAAGGGAGGGTCATGGCATTTTAGATCAGGGCACATACATTTCCTCCATGCCCCCCCTTATGTAAATTTCGACTGGTCCCTAAAACAAACATTTTCCCATTTCAAAGTTCTGTACCTCCGTCCAGATGGCATGATTGTAAAGTGACCGTCATGGGGATGATCAGTGTCATTTACTATTGTGAGTGCTAAGCGTGTAATGGCTTTATCATTCATATCTGAAAGTGTGGGAAGGCCAATAATCTTGGAGGCAATGTGTGTAACACTGAAAAGTTTGTTATTATTAGACATGGTCAATATATTTAAAAAGCATGGGGAACAGTACAACAGAATAGGTTGGTACATATACCAGCCTTATAAATCCGTGGCCCAGCTACACCTGGGATCGTGAGGGGGGGGGGGGCTATGGCTGGGCAAAGTGGTAATGACACAAACTCTAGCGTAATTTTAGCTTATACTGTATAAAGATAATGACAGCAATTGTAATATTATTATCATTTTTTAATTAGCAAATTTGATAGCAAATTCCTACACACAGTAAATTAATGACCCAATGCAAAAATAGCATCTATCTACAAGCTCACATTGCGTCGCGTTGGGACAGTGTTGGTTCTTCAATGTTGGAGCACTAATAACAACAACAAACACCCTGTACACCTGTCTGTTTGATACAAACAGTATTGTAACAATATACAAAACTTTGAAAAATACCATATTGTGCGCATAAATGCAGTTATGAGTGATTTATGATAAAAAGAAAATCAGTTCAGGATTGATAAATGAGGCCCAATGAAATATCATCAGCCTTTATTATCCAGTGCTTACACAGTAAAGTGAAATCACGATTGACCCTTTCATTTTAGTTTTTTTTGCAGATGTAAATGTATCTTGGTCATTACAGAAAATAAATAAATAAAATTGAAGATACTAAGTGCAAGTGAAGCAGTTAAAGTATGTTTAACAAAAATGTTCATGCTACTGTATTTAGTGCACAGTCAAATCCTCAGTGTTAATCTATCCATTTGTAACTCTTTTGTACTCTTTAAGTTACATTATAGCACTGAGGATTTTACTGTGTATATGACTTTACAAAAAAAAACAGATACCTGCATCACTGGAGTATAACTAGATGGTATCACTGTCTCTTACTCTTGTCTCCCAAACATACAGTATACATACATACACACGCACACACAGGCACACGCGTGCACCCACACCCACACCCACACACACACACAGATCGGTGAGAGTGGTTATAGCGGGGCAGCTGTGCCAGGTTCTTTAAAGGGAGTGTGGACCAGGGGGTGTGTGACTGGTGTCCCTGGTGGGCCGAATCCAGGTCATCTTTTGAAGTGACTGCTAATCCCTTTAATGCAAACTACATGCCCCACTTGCTGCGCTCTGTTTAAAACACGGCCTTGGACTCTCTAAACTGGCATGGACTAGACACACCTGTCACACATTCATCAGCGCGTGTGTGCGCATGGGCATACAAACTCACTCTCTCCGTCCCTCTCTCTCATTCACACACACACACACACACACACACACACACACACACACACACACACACACACACACACACACACACACACACACACACACACACACACACACACACACACACACACAGACACACACACACACACACACACACACACACACACACACAATAACACAGGTTATTATTTAACTACTTTGAATGAAACCTGACCACGACGAACGGGCGCAAACCCGCCAAAACGAGATTTCCGGTGACCTCGTGAGATACACAGCTCTGTACTGTATACGAAGGTGAGTTTACCAAAGCAGTCACCTTCAGTCCTATCGGCACAGAATCCCCTCGGGCGGTGCTGGGAGACGTCTATTAGCCCCCCTTGCAACCCCCCCCCCCCACCCCTCCACCACCACCAACCCCCTGTTTCCCTCTTTTACCCTTTCAGGTGCCTCCATATAAAGCATTTAAACACCTCGACAGCTTTCCTTTCAGCTAGGGCGATTACAGGTGGGGTAATAAGCTGTTTGATGGGGGGGGGGGCGGGAGGTGGGGTGGGTGGCTGTGGATGGGGGTGGGGAAGGAAGGGGGGGTTCAGGAGTTTGACCCCTGTAAGGGTTAGCGCAGCTCGCCAGGGCCCCAGCTCTCCTTCTTTTTTTCTTTTTTTTTAAAGATACGGCCCCCTCTGCTCCACTCTCTCCTCTCTCGGCTGAAATAAAGCTCCTTTAAGTGAGTCTGGGAGGAAGCTCCCCATGGGATGAACTCCCCCCCCCCCCCCTCCTCCTCATACTCTTCCAACCCCCTCCCCCCCCCCCCCCCCCCCCCCCTCCCGGTGAAGACATCCGTGGCGTTGCAGAGAGAGGAGGGACAGGAGCACGGCAACCTTATTAATGAATGCGGCCCATTACCCGTCAGCCTGGCTCCTCGGCGGCTCCCAGAAGCCCCTGCAGTACGTGACTTCAAATGGCAGGATATTGACACGGAGAGAGCAAAGCGGCTGGGACTGTGTGTGTGTGTGTGTGTGCGCGTGTGTGTGTGCGTGTGTGTGCCTGTGTGTGTGTGTGTGTGTGTGTGCGAATGAAGGAGAAAGAAAGAGAGAGAGCAAGAGAGAGAGAGAGAAAATGTGTGCTCAAGTGTGAGCGCATGCCTTTGTGTGACTGTGACTGTGTGTGTCTAGGTATGTGCATGCGTGTGGACCCCAAAGGAACGTAGCTCCTTGGATATAATGTAGGGCTCGTAACAGCTATTAGAGGGGAAAATAACCCCTCTGGGGAATGCCCCCCCCCCCCCCTCCCGCCCAAACCCCCGGCCCCCAAACCCCCCCCCCCTCCTCTCCGCACGTCCCAGCTCTGTCTGACACACACCGCATTCTACCTTTCCCTTAAACATGCCAGGAGTTTTCTCACCGAGGGCTTTCTCAAGGACGGTGTTAAACGACTTCAGTGGCAGTGGCAGCCATGCACACAGGAGGGAAACAGAGGAGATGGAGGGGGGGGGGGAGGGGGGGGGTACAAAAAAAAAAGAAGGAAAGAAAATGATACCTTTATCTCTGTGGATACTGAACTCTGCAGAGTAGCTATAAACTGTTCTGTACGTCAGTATAGGGAGGAGAGAGGGAGGGAGAGAGAGAGAGAGAGAGAGAGGATGAAGGCAGGGGAGGGCAAGGAAAAGAGAAGTGTGTGGATTCACTTTCCAATCTTCATCCTTATCAAGTTCTTTTAGCTACACCACTGCACCACTGGCTGCAAGCGCTGATGCAGTGAAAAAAAAGAAAAGCAACATCAACGAATACACCCATCAAACACAGCTATGGTATGAGCCCTGTGTCAAATCAGGACAGGAAACAAAACAATTTTCCGAGATGAAAAAAAAAACTACAACACAACCCCCCCCCCCCTCCCCTCCCCCAAATTTTAAACGAGAATTCATAAGTGGAAGAACATCCAAAAAGATATACAGACAAACTATTCAAAAGCCACTGAAGGTAGCTACTTGTGGCTTCTTAGGGCTTATGTCAAAGCCGACATCCTTTGTCCTTGTCTGGCCACCCGGCAAGGAAGATGTGACAGATAGTGTCACAATTCTCTGGAAGCCTTTAAACACAGGATTAGGCCCCTCTCCCATTTAACCTTTTTTACCCCCCATTTCTTAAACCTCTATTCCCCATATCTCTAAGCCTCCACCCTCCCCGAACCGTAGCCATTCCCCTTATCATCCGTTTCCCTTTCCTTCCAAGTCACCAACTCTTAATCTTCCTCTCTCTCCCTCCCTCCTATCCAACCACCTGCTGGCCTCAGAGGCCTACTGCAGGGCCTCAGCTACCAGCTAGTGTTCAGGTAAACCATAGCAGTCAATTCTCCACTAAATTAAATTTTGCTCTGATCAATAATGCGCACCCGGCTCTCCCTTGTGACCAGCCTGGCTGCATCGGCTCGGAGAGCGAGCCTCTTCCTTCTCTCTCTTATTCTTCGTCTGGCGCGGTGCCACCGTTAACCCCTCCACTTTCATGTGATTACATCACCCTACTGCAACACCCTCAGGGGTTATAGCGGGAGAGGAGAGGAGGGAGAACGCCCGGCAGGGGTCCTCAAGTCCTGTATATATCCATGCAAACAGGTGCAACACGTCTTAGGAATTTAACACTTCTGCAGAGAGAGAGAGGGGGCGAGGGAGAGGAGGGGAGTGAGCGAGAGCAGGAAAACGTGAGCTGGCTATGGGGAGCTGATTTATTAACTAATCATTCTTCATGTCGTTTCCCATTCCTCTGGCCTCCCATCGATAGCACCCGGGGTCTACCGGTGAGGCAACGGAGGTGCACCTCTACATCAGGCCTGTGCTGAGGAGGACCAGCTAGCAGACCAGTGGGCGAACACACGACGCCTTTCATCTGACGGCGCTGTATTAAATCAAATCTTAGCATATGTCCAACTCCATGTAGAGCAGATGTAAAAGCTTAGTCGAAGCGCATTTTGATGATGATTTTCAACAATGCGTTTCCTAGTTGAGCGACCTTGACAGAAAATCATCAATATCTTTGTTAAGCGACACAGATATGTGACAAAGCTATGGCTTCATCATGCTGACGCATGCGGACGCACACGCCCTATGCACACGCCCTATGCACACGCCCTATGCACCACCATGTCCATCCCTTGTACCTGGTTGCTATCCAGCGTGTAACGTTAGACCATGGGCTGTATCGAGTGTTCAGAAAGCTGATAGAAGGGAACAATAATGAGCTTCTAAGCTTCAAAAGTGGAAAGCACTTGACCAGAAGGTACTGTGTATACATAACCCCTAATTTGGCTGTGAAGTGCTAAGTGCTATAGACCCTATTGACCCATTTTACAGCATGAGCTCATTACATGAAAATATTACGTTTCAAAAATTGTTCCGACTGCTCATTCCTTTTGAAGCCCCGAAGCCAAATTGTGTGGTATCGGTTTGATGTGTCTCCATATAAACATATAACTAGAGAGTGTTCACTGATGAATATCACTGGGGTCATTTTCACATCTACTCGGACGTTTGTGTGCACCCCAGACAGTTTTTAATTAGCTTGATTCAATATTTAGATAGCTGATATTCAGTGATCAGACACGTCCCCCTCCTATATAGCCCATTCAACTTCAAACTCCATGTTAGACTTGTTAAGAACACATGTCACACACCTGGTTCTGGTGACTGATATTGTCATTGTAATCTAATGAATGTTTCAATTAGTTATTTCATTATGTTTTTATTTTCTGTAATGTTGCATCAAGGAGTACTTTAAGTCCATGCATGAAATCCATAAAGTTGAAGGTCTCTCCATTCATCAGAAGGACAATATCAGTCACCAGAACCAGGGACATGTGTTTTCAATGAGTATAACATGGAGTTTTAAGTTGAATGGGCTTACAGTACATAGGAGGGGGGCATGTCTGATCATATGAATATCAAATATCAATATATTGAAAAATATTGAAAATATCAAGCAACTTCTGGGGTCTACACAAAAGTCTGAGTAGACGTGAAAATTACCCCAGAAAGTGAAATTCCCCTTTAACCCTGATTTATACTAAACTGATCTACAAGCTCTGTCATGGACGCAACACGTCGTGAGCTTGTGGATATGCTATGTTTGGTAGGCAACACCGTCATATGACAAAGCATAAATTAGTTATTAATGCTCATGGCAGGCTTGAGTCTGCCGAGCTACCTTTGGGGCAGAGAGTCCACAGTCCACACTTATAGTGGTCAGTCATCAGCTTAATCTAGGAACAAGAGCCGAATGATGCTGAAACCAGATGATGCTGAATCAAAGACGTGGCCGTGGTCCCCATAACGCCACACACCAGGAATTGAACAACTACACTACCATTATGGTACCAAATGGTCCAAAATGCCCTCCAAATGGAGATTTGTCTACCTCACATTCTTTTGAGTTAAACGGTTGACATTTTCTGTCTCCGTACAAACTGACAACTGATAACAACAACAACTGTAGTTCTGCCTGAAAGTCATTATGCAAACTCTCTCCCCTGGCCAAACAGGGATTCCATCTAAGAGTAGTAGAAAATTGGTCTCCCATGAGGTGGGAACCCAGGTTCAAATCCCAGGTAGGACATGAAACTTAGGGATCACAGCTTTAAATTAACACTCGGAGGGATTGGCAGCGTAACGGCGAGTTTGAACGCAGGCACGGTATTGACTCGGTCTTCCCTTTGTGCATTCCTATACCGTTGACCGGTCCACTAAGGGAGTAATCCTTCCTGCTTTGGCCTCGGGCCAGGCTTACTGCTGGCCAGTTTAGCCAATGAAGAACACAATCAAATAAATAAATAATAAAGCAGCTGGCATTCTCCACAGTCAACACTTATCAGGCCGTAGGGAGGGTTGACCCCAAACACACTGTTTTGCTACAACCGGCCCTGGTTTCCTTGGTAACAGACATGTCTTGTTTGAGGTGGGGCGTCGGGGGAACCGTGGACATACAGTGCAGTACAGTACAGTACAGTACAGTACAGTACAGTACAGTACAGTACAGTACAGTACAGTACAGTACAGTACAGTACTACAGTAGAGTAATGGGACTAGACTTGGGTGGGGTTGACGATAACAGTATCGTACGTGCGTCTTTTTGTTTTTTGGAGCAAGCCACATTGTTGTTGTGAAAATGTATCAAATCAATAACACTTTCGATGCTTTGACGCCAATGCTTTGATAAGATACCCGGCTACACAGACCTACTTCTGGGGTGTAACTACAGATGACGGAACGCCCTTCTTTTTGTGGGCTGGTGCTTTGTTGCTCCAAATGATACTCATTACCCTGTCTAAGTAGACAAGTGGATGGTGCTAGAAACACACTCTGCAGTGATCCTGCTGTTTGACTGAGGTAGCAAAACAACTGCACAACTGCTGTGTTATTATGGGGCCTCATTAAGTGAGGGGAGAGAGTGCGAGAGGGGAGGGAGGGGGGGAGCGAGGGATAGAACAAGAGAAAGCGATAGAGAAGGGAGAGAGGAAAGCCAGACGAGCGAGCGAGAGAGAGAGAGAGAGAGAGAGAGAGAGAGAGAGAGAGAGAGAGGAGAGAGAGAGAGAGAGAGAGAGAGAGAGAGAGAGAGAGAGAGAGAGAAGAGAGAGAGAGAGAGAGAGAGAGAGAGATGCAAACAGTATTCTGAGGTGATAGCAACACACACACAGATGCCTTTCCCCACTAAAATGAAGACTATGACTAAAGAACCCAATTAAGGGGTTTCTTAAGGGAGCCATCTTGGGAGGGGGATGGGTCTTGGTGGGACGCGAGCCCTGGGCTACATCCTCTAATTAGACAGAGCGAGGGGGGAGGATCTCTGCCTGTCACTGGGAGGGAGATGGGGTCCATGGGGCTCCACATGTCAGTCCCAGAAACAAAACACAATTACTCTCACATTTAACCACTTCAGTCGGGGACAGACTTTGACTAGGGACGCTACAGAGCCATCCCTCTCTCTCTCTCTCTCTTTCCCTCCCTCCCTCCCTCCCTCCCTTCCTCACTGCCAGATCTTCAAAAACTCAGACATTTGGAGGACCACGTTCCAAGGCGCTGAACTAACTGAGAGGTCTGAATACTTAGTTGCACGGGGGGTGTCGCGCGCTAATAACAGCCGATCTACAAGCTCACAAGAGCTGAACATCAGCTCTTTCGGGTTTCCCCACTGAATGGAAGAGCGAGTATGAATATTATCATCTAATAGGCCCACAATTGGTGTCATTTAACATCATATTTTTAAGCTGAAGTGTTTAATTACTCTATGTAAATATGTTTGAAAATGAAATTGGAGAGGGGACGATTATACTAACTCCGCTCATTCTGGCCTCCGCACTATACTTAGTATAAACAACAACAGCATAATTGGTCAACAGATCGCCGTCGACGGGCACATAGGACCGGGATTTCCTGGAAAGGGCTCATTGTGACGGGTATTTATCGAAGTTGCAGAATAAGTCTGCGATAAAATGTAAGAAGAAACACATGTTTGAGGGAGACATCCAATGATAGATTGTAGCGTGGCATACCAAGCGCGCCTCTTTGTTTGGATTTAACTTCCCCCAGTGGTGTACCAGAGGAGGAAGAAAAAAAGAAGAACTCAAAGGCTTCTGGGAGTTTTTGTCATGTCTCCCTCCAGACAATGTGTTTGCATGCACACATCAGACCCTGGGAGAGACAGAGACAAAGACTAATACATACAGTACACTACACAGACACTCACACACACGCGCGCACAGCCGCACACACACACACACACACACGTATATATGCATAAACAAACGTGAATACACACACATGCACACACGCACATACATATACATGCTTAAAATAAAACAGGCATAAACAAACATGCAAACACGCACGCGTACACACACACGCACACACACACACACACAGGATATCCTCATAGGATCATTAGGTCTGTCATGCTGCTGTCTAATTCTGATCCACCTGCTAAAACTAGAACACCACTAACTGTGTTACATCGCAAGCCATCTAAAGGATGTTTATGTCCTCTTTTACAGTGCAGAGCCGTGTTTGTATAATGTCTGTACATCATTATAAATAAGCTTAAATATTAATGATGGCACCTCACAGAGTTTGTTTTTTTTATTCATTTCATTGTTCTTTCATATTATTAACACAACTTTTCTTTTTATGGTGACAGAATTATGAGCACCTGGGGTGATTAAGCACAAAACAGATTCATTTAAAAGGGGAAAAACAGCCTTCAAAAGCATGAGAAGCTGTCATACTTGCACATCAAGATATTCACACAGAGTGAGGTGGTTGATAGCCACACGGGGCCAAACAAACCTTCCTGTGACACGTTTGGGGCAAAGAGCATTGGCTGGGGCCTATTGCAATAAATGTTGTAAATAAATAAATGAAAAATAAATAAATTAAAACCTTCTTCTGGGTAATTAGGTCCCTGTGCTTCTCACGGAAGTGTATTGTAGAATGTGCCGTGGCTTACATTGTATGAAATCATACCCTTAAAACCTGTCAGATACCATTCATAAAATAAAAGTGTGTAAAAAATGTGCCCAAGTCACACCAATCGGCAAGTCAAAATCTCAAGGCACACCTGTATTCATTGCAGCAGCTCTACAAGCTCACAACGTGTCACAATGCGACATGCTGTGAGCTTGTAGCTTGTATTTGAGCTGTTTTGGGAAAATGTGTGAAAAAGAAAAAAAATGCAACTAAATAAAAATTAATTAGTTCAAAACTTTCGCCTGTGACATGCCCAGAATTGGACACCAGGTTCAAGTACAACAAATGAACAAATAATGAAAATAGCTGACCTATAAGCTCACGTGTTGTGATGTGACATGTTGTGAACTTCTGAATCGGCTGTTTAAGCTATTTTTTTTAAATGATTTGAACATTTTCGCCATGATTAATGTGTAAAGGGTGTAAAATCCCACGGCACACCTGGACTTGTCTCATGGCACATTTGAGAACCACTACTGTATACTATAGTACATATTTGCTACCCAAAAAGATCAATTTACCTCAAATATATATTTTTGAAAAGAAATGTGTAAACTGTATCTCTCTCTCTCCGTCTCTTTTTGTCTTTTAGCGGACACTGTGGCACACGTGGCTGTTTACACTGACCTCGCGACAAGGCGGCCGATAAATATGCTTAATTAAAATACCAAAATCGTCCACAGCTTGGCAATAATGGCTATCACGCAGGGAGAGGAGACTCTCGTTCGCACGGGGAAGTGGAACATGATGCGATCGTGCTCCTGTCAGCTCCAGCACTCATTAAGACTGGGGAGCTTTGAATAGTCTTTGAAGGAATCCTTTTAAAAGACACTCCAATTAAGGTATGTGTCCTGCGGGCGTTTTAGGAAGCCGGAGAGTTCATACTGCACGGCAGCACCCTTCCACCACTCGGTCGATCGTGGCACAACTTGAGACATGATTTACAATCTCATAACATTTCCAAGGAATGACAATGAAAGCGGTGGATGGAATTTGAAAAAAAGAAGAAAAAAATAAAACAAAAAGACACTCACTCAGCTCAAAAGTAACAAGGGAATCTCAAAAGCTCAAAATGTCATCTGCACTGTTTGTGCAAAATTCAGTGTCAATTGTCTTTGTCTTAGGAGGAATTGGAGTCATTGGGAGAGAATCCTCCAATCGCATGCCACGGGTACGGATATATCTCTAGCAGAGGAATGATGAGCTGGACTTATGTGCCTCTTCATAAATGAACTACAGTCACATAAATGTCAGATTTAAGCTGTGGCTAATACTGTGCGCAACCATCAGTTAATGAATCTGGATAATTAATCCAGCCTAGTAGCATCGTCAGTGGCTCTGTTTCTCCCATGGCACAAAAAGCTACTGTCTCAGAAGTCAATGCAAAAAAAAAAACTAAAAACCAAACAAACAAACAAACAAACAAACAATAAAACCAAAAAACAAACCAAACTTTATTATCAAGTTTCACATCGCACTGTGACCAGTGCAGAAACCCAGGAAGGTTTTTCTTTTTTCTTTTCTACCACACACACACGGGGGAACGGAGAGAGAGAGAGAGAGGCTGATTTTAAATTGAGAACACAGTGCATCTTATTTGGGCGGGAGGAGGAGGAGAGTGAAGCTCCATCTCCTGGCTGCTCGGAGGGTGGGCTGTGGGAGGGGGTCAGGAGGAGCACTGCACAGCTAGCCCTGTTAGCACAAATACTGAACTGTTTGCCCTGACCATCAGCACCTCATGAAATATCTAGACTGTACTCCATCTTTTAATGGGGTGAGTAGAGGGGGGAAGGCACAGGGAGGGGGGGGGGGCTGTGCGTGTGTGTGCGTGTGTGTGTGTGTGTGTGTGTGTGTGTGTGTTGTGTGTGTGTGTGTGTGTGTGTGTGTGTGCGTGTGCGTGTGTGTGTGAGGAGGGGGGTTGGCTAGGTTGGTTGTTCTCCGGAGAGTTTGGATGGAGTGGTGGTCTACGCATCTCAGTGCTTAGTTTGTCTGTCTGTTGAACGAAAGAAACAAGGATGAAGGAAATGCAGGGAGGGCAGAGAGAGAGAGAGAGAGAGAGAGAGAGAGAGAGACAGAGATGAGAAAAAAAAGGGAGAAAGAGACAATTTTTCTATTCTCCTTTGGACTCCAGATTCTGGGGCACACCGGCCCAGGAGTCAGTCAATCCAGGCTGGTCCGAGGGGGGGGCGGCCGGGCGGGGGGTCCTAGGAGGGCTGATTAGACGGATGCTCTCCCATCATCCATTTCGACAGGCCGGCGAAAATTGGCTAGCCCCCTCACAGGGTAGAGTTCATGGGGGGGGAGGAGGAGGAGGGGGGTGGGGGGAGCGCTGGGAGGACGGGTGTGAAGGGGTGCGCTGGATACCTGTCACAGCCTTTGGTCTGTTTCAAGCATCTCAGCGGCAAATTAATAAAATATTGTTCCTGCTTCCCTTTACCTGCCGTGGCAGCTCTCCCTCTCGCCCGCCGCTTCCTTTCTCCCAGCTTGCACTGGCCCTTTGACCCCTCCTCCGACTACTGTGAGAGATGAGGAACCCAGGTATAGCCAGTGAGTGGGCCAGAGTGTCAGGGAGAGAAATAGGGAGAAACTCCACAACTCAAGAGCTGGTATAGAGAGAGAGAGAGGGGGGGGGGGGCGGGGGCTCCACTCTCCTCTCACCGCTGGAAGACAGCTCTACTTCTTCAGACAGACTGACAAACGACTGCCCCGTGTCAGTGAGGCATTTTTGAAGTGTGATACATTGGAAAAGAGCGAGCGCAAACAAACAGCTACGAAAAAAAAGATATAAATAAATGAAAGGTAAAACAAATAATAAACAGGACTCCTCCAACCTGGGCTTATGGGCTGATTGTCTATAACTCTTTAACTGTAGAATGTACAGGTGAAGCATTCATAGAGAATTCAGATTCATGACCCCTGATTTATACTTGGTCGAGTGCCGTATAATGCTCAGAAAATGGTAGCTTGTAGATCGTCTATTTTCGGTTGCACCACACAGTGCAGTATAAACCACTCTTAGGACATGCAGGGGTATGAAATAAAACAAACAAATAAACACATAGGGAGCTCAGCAATGGCTATTGTGTAATTCAACTCACATACAATATTGTGAGTTTACATTTGGCCTATAATAACTCTCCTCCAGAATCAGTCCAAATCACTACACATAATCTCTGGAGTCGAGTGATAAACATGCATCATACTGATTTTTCATATTCCATTTCATTTGTCTATAATTGTCTTCCAAAGTTTGCAGGAGGGGCCTATTTCACAAAGAATGCCAAAAAACTCAAACTCATTGCCCTATCAATCCCAAATTGGAATCATAATGTTGAGGCCCTTCCCACTTCCACTTCTGCCCACAGGGGGCACGAGAAATGCAAAGAGTATGTCGTAGAAACGCTAATTCTCCCAGCAGCTTCCTCGGGTATAGGCAGCCCAGCCTGATAGAATATGCGTTCTTGTGGAGCACCCCTTTCTGGTTGGAATGTATAATCTTTGCAAACATCTGAATGTGTGGTTGGACTTACAGTGTGCGTGTGCGTGTGTGTTAGTTTCACCTGGGACTGCCTTTAGAGCATGGCACAGGTTGAGTATAATGATCGTCATATCCCCAAGCTCAATCCTGCTCTCCTTTCATAACCCATTAAGACCTGAAGCCGATTCTACAAAATGTCTTCTAAATCCCAACAGTTTTCTGAAAAAAAATTATGTTTCTATATCAGTGGTGCTCAAACTTTTTCATCTCAAGGACCCCCAAAAGTGTATGTATTTGGCCGCCGACCCCCATCTCAAAATATGTTGTTCCAGGGACCCCCAGAAGCAAAGATTTGGGTTAAAAATGTTCGCTTTAAAACAATATATATTAAAAGATTTGCACACATATAATAGCAGATCTACACAGGAGCTTGTATATCTGCTATTTTTGAATAGCCAAAGTGTAAAATAATGCTTTTTAGCTCAAATCAAAAGGTGACACAGATGCGTTCCAGGTCTTAATGGGATAACACCCTGTTTCACAGCAAAGTGCCATAGGTCTTTCATGTTCTGCTCTTGTCTCTTCACAGACAGTGTAAAACAAAATAATCATGCATGAAACAGCACCTCGGGGAGGTGGAGATCACTTCATTCCAAAAAATGTCAGACACACAAAAAAAAGAAGTAGGAAAACATCCCCAGGTTATTTGAGATTGTTTACAGGGTACCTGTAACAACGCTGGCTGTATACAGGAAAACACTCGTACCAATGAGAGATGAAAATGTGATAAATAGGCCTTGGCATGAACGAGGTAGACTCGATGATGTTGGCAGTTTGGAGGAAAAAACATGGCTTGCTAATAGCTTTCTCCATGGCGGAGCTGTATGTTGGTTGGTTCAAGACTTGTTTTATTCATGGTAGTGATGCTCAAATGACCAGTGGATAATGATCACATTCACCTTCCTCCTGGCAGACAGATGCTGCGGTGTGTTTACAACCTGAATCTCAATATGAAAATCTCTCTGCCGATCAATGGGCAGCTAAAGCCCTGGACGCTCCCTCTGCCTAGCTAGGTGCTAATACAGGGTGTTGCTCAGCGGTGGAAGGAGCACTCAGATGGACTGTAAACAAGACTGAAAGTAGCAATACCACAAAATAAACATAATTTGTTACAATTAAAGGTCCTATCATGTAAATTTCACCTGAGTAAAAGTACAAAAGTATTTGCATCAAAATATAGTTACCAAAGTAAAAGTACTCGAGATAAAATAGCTGATCTACAAGCTCACAACGCGCCTCATCGCGATGCGTTGTGAGCTTGTAGATCAGCTATTTTTGAATAGCCTGAGTATAAAATAGTGGTATGTTTTGTAGTATAACCTAAATCTCAATCTCAGTTTTCAAAAAATTGTAGTGGAGTAAAAAGTGAAACATTTGCCTCTGAGATGCAGTGGAGTAGATGTTTAAAGTATAAGAAAAGTAAATACACCTCATAATTGTGCTTAAGTACTTGAGTAAATGTACTTAGTCACTTTCCACCACTGGTGTTGCTAATCCAAGCTTCAGATAGTTCTACTCGGAGTCGCATATGGTCAGTGCCTATACTGGCTTCGCTCGGCGCACACAAACATTAATAGTTTCAGTGATTGGATTGCACAAGGTGCTTATACTACTCACATTTTAATGTCTCAGTTACAAGGTAATACAAAAAGGCCTGTATATGAGAAAAGCCATGTGTAAGGTAAGAGAATCCCCCAAACACAACAGTGCTGCTTGAAAACACCACCAAATAATATAATAAGGTCTGTTTCATTTTTTCAGGCTCTCCAAGGACCGGAGGAAAGAGATTGCAGGAAAATGGATTATCTCTCTAACATTGCGAGTTCATAAGTCCAACTACTAACTTTGTTGAAGGGCAGATATGGGCCTTCCCAGAGGACAAAGCTCACATTTAGCCATGAGGCCTCCTCTGTGATTAGAGTACGAGATGCAGCCGTGTATTGACTCAACTGTGTTTTTTTGCCTCCGCACCGTATGTAATTACCTCTTCAAAAACGAGCATTCCGCTAATCCTCTAATTCCAGATATTTTAGTGCTCCGCCGGTCTAATAAGCAAATCAAATCATATCATATCTCCAACATCACAAATGAGTTTTGGAAAACGGACTGAAATAATTCCTTCTGAGTCTCCCAATCCCAAACGGGATTGGAGGGCATCGTCAAAAGTGTGGTTTGGTTTGCGGCGTTTGTGGAGCGGTCACGTGTGATCGAGCTGTCACTGCTGTTGGAACCTATTTGCGCTCTGTTCCCCCTCTTATAGGCTCACCTGTAGCTCTGTCTGGAAAAAGAACTTCTGCGGGCACGGAGAGCAGTCGTAGATCTTGTCCTCCTGGCCGTGGGCAGAGAAGATGTGTTGCTGGAGCTTGCTGGCCTGGACAAACACTGCTCACACACACACACACACACACACACACACACACACACACACACACACACACACACACACACACACACACACACAAGACCACACAAACACAAGAGAGAGACATGGGGATTGTTACTGTATAGGTCTGAATAATAATCATCGTATTATGCTTGGACTCGTGGAATGCTCCCTGCTGTTGTGGTTATTAAAATAGACCATGATCTGGTGACTCGTATTAACAGAATAAAGGCAAAAACCCTAATTGCAATTGCCGTTTGCCTTGTCAAATGGCAAGGAAAATGACTTAATTAGGAACAAATGAACGCGCTATTAACAATAAAAACATCATTATAATTGGGGGGGAAAAAGAAGAGAAAAGCAGAACTTCGATATCGGCCGTGGCACTGGAGTGGTCATGTGCGTGGCACTACAGCTAGCGAATGCATAATGTTTTGGGAATAATGATGTTCCTTATTTAGCACTACTGCTGGGACAACAAGCCGGAAAATAAACAACCACAAAAAATTGGCATGGCTTCAAGTGCAAAACATGGCCTCCATTAGTCTACGTCGCTAATTATATTGACAATATAAATATTCATGCTGTTGCACTACTTATTTATGCAGACTCAGACTACATTCACTATCGCATAAACACACAACTCCCTGGCACTTAAAACATATACCACCATACATTTGTGATTTAATTAAGCCAAGGTCCACACTGGAAAGCTAGGGGGATGCGAGGGCGTGTGTTTTAAGTGTACGTGTGTGTGTGTGTGTCTCCGATGTTCTCTGAGGAGCACTTCAAACATGCCGTTTGTTATCCCGGACCCTTGTGCTTTAAGGACGGCTGTCTAATCTCAAAGGTCTGGATGCTCTGGAAAAGTTAGCATGAGGGGGCTTCATTTGAATTTCTTACGGCTCAAAATAACTTTTCTTCTAATGCGTGTGCACCACGGGGCCAGTGGGAGAGCAGGGAAAACGCACAGCCACAAAAGGTGAGGTGTCTGTTGGCAGGAGCACTTTGAGGGTCCCCCGCAACGCCACACCGCAGCCCCTCAAGGGGCCCCCAGTAACATTAACGTGTCCCACTTTGAGCACACCTGAGGGTGCTGATATTAATTATTAGGGTGTATACGCGTGAGACTCTCTGTCTAGGCAAAATGGATGCCTGCCATGACTGTGATCAGGGGAAATGAAAGTTTAGATCACCAGCAGTGGAACTATATGCCGGCTGACTGCTAATTCCTTTGTGACGCCTGTCTCTGTTAACCAGAAATGATTAAACAGCTATATAATATTGTGGGCATGAGTTTCAAAATGTGGACGAAGAGAAACATATTGGTAGATACAGAAGTACAACACTTTCCTCACAAGGTTAAGGATTATATGAAAAACATGCAAAGTTTGCAACAGTTTGTGCCCCGAAAATAGATCGGCTATTTTCGGAACGCGACAATGGCACGCAACAACCAAGTATAAAATTAAGCATGAGGATGGCAATGATGTCGGTCCATTCCTCTGTCTATTACGTTCCATCCCAACACTTTAGGCCTAAATAATATATCTTGAAAAGTACAGGCTGATTGCCATGGAATTTAATGTGCACCTACATTCTCCCGAGATGATAAACCCTATTGATTTTGGTGACCTCTAGTGCTACCATTAGGTCAAAATTTCCAATTGCACACGAGGTATCTCCTAATCTAATGGCCCGGTTTACCATGAAACTTGCTCATCACATGCACGCTTCCTATAGTGGATGAACCCTAAACCATTTGAGCGTCCTCATTACCTTTCCTCTACTGCCACTCCTAAGGCCAAGTTGTCTTCTATTTGTCAATAATTCTTTATCTCCACTAGTGAGAGCACAGGGCTCTAAGGATGGCCATATTGGTTTGAATTGCTCAAACCACTTTGTTTCCGATTTGGATGTGAGAAGAAACAACATAGCCTCTAAGGGCCGTTATTGGGGCTTTTTCGATTCTTTTAGTCTGGTTACAGTCGGAAAATGACAAAAGTTTTCTTTGTTTCGGTGACACTGTTTTAAGAAGAAAAAGAAAAAAAATAAGAAGCATAGCAGACAATAATGTTTTGTCTGCATATACCCTACAGAAGCTAGGTCATGCCAGCTGCAGGAAGCCTTCATTATGTCTTTGGCTGGAGAAGGGAAAAAAAGTCAATACAGCGAAAATAAAAAATGGATTTGAGACTTGGAGGAGAATCCTGTACAATAGGCCTACAACACACACCACACACCAACTGAGGTTGTCAGGTTTGCTCTGTTCCTCGCTGTTTACACGTCTATCTGATCCAAAACCAACAAGAGGAGTGTTGCATCAGCCTATACGTATCTATGGCTCCGATTCATAGCTCAGCATTCATTCATCTGTACGCATATTAAGTGGACAATGGCTGCTGAAAGCCTAGTGGCAAGGTGCCAGAGCCTAAAATTGCACTTGCCTTACAGCAGCACAATTCTGAATATAGTTGGACCATTAATAGCCAGAGGCTGGAAGTCATTGGGGGTAATATAAAACCCCAGATGAAAAAACTATATATAAAAAGATTGAACTACATCCAAGGCCTAATGTAAGATCAGTTTTGGCTTATGTTTAGCCTTTTACAATGTAAAGTGCACATATACTATTTATGAATTAGTTATAAAGTTACAGTATTAGTTAATAGTTATAAATATATTCCTTCGTAACTCAGTGTTTAAGAGTAGTTTACATTTACTGTGTATGCAGGGAAAGCATAATACGTATACCTGTATACCGCATATATCAGGGGTATACAAACAAACAGAGATGTGCCTTTTGCAATGCCCATTCACGGGGAGCTAAAGAAGTACCTCCTCCCCAGAGGGTTAAAATGAGGACATAGGAGGGAGAGAGAAGACAGGGGAAGAAGAAATAACCCAGAACCACCTCCTAACAGAATCACTGACTGGCCAGTGTGGCACTCCTGTTGAGACAGAGAATAAGAAAGAGAGAGAAGAGAGAGAGGAGATAGAGAGAGGAGAGAGAGAGAGAGAGAGAGAGAGAGAGAGAGGGGGGGCTAGAGAAAGAGAGAACTTTGTGGAGTTTGTTGGCTACGGAGCCAGCCAGAGAGAGTGGAGCGCTGAGCCGAGGGTTGGGGCGTCAGGGGGTGTCAGGGCTGAGGGGGCTGAGGGGCCAAGGTCTCCTCGCTGTGGGGGATATTAAGCCCTCTGATTAGATCTCAGGGGCCATCCATGGCAGACGTCTCCTTTACAACACAAGCTCCCAGCTCATCTTTATTTGGCAGGGCGGACGGCGCTCTCTGCAGGCTGTGCTGCTGCTGCACCAAAATACTAAGCTGTTTTGTGCGGGGAGGGAGGGGGAGGGGGAGGGGGGAACTGACCCCCCCCCCACCACCACCACCACCACCACCCTCTCTCGTTTATTTATTTTGTCAAGCATTTGGTTTCTGTTTAAAAATGATCGGGTTCGCCGTGCGGAGGCCTGAAGTGATTTACCGCGTGCGAGGCGATTTCACAGAATAACTTAGGATCGTATTATTTGGTACTTACAGGCCTTACTTTACACTGGATCAGTGGATGGAATATTTTTTAATGTTCCAACAAAAACAAAAAGAAGTAAAAATGACATGTCACAGGTAGGCAAGGGGCATGCGGAGGCGACTAATTAAACACACTCCCGTGAATTTGAACGCACAGAATCCTGTAGTTTTGCAACTTTTCCATGCACGCTGTGATATAAGTGAGATAGAAAAACCCACGCTCTCACATCCCATCCCATCCACCCCCAGACTTCATCATCAGGCACACTTTTTATTCTGTTTTGTTTGTCTTAAGCACATTATTCCCAATCACAATTTCCACACCAGCCCTCGCTGCCTGATCCTAAGGGTGCATGCAGACACTTCTAGCTGGAGGCTCCCCCACTTCTGAAACCTGTCAAATCTGTCCTGGGAGAGTCAGCCTCTCTCTCTCATCATCCAGGGGCCTTATGGACCTCTCTCCTCAACTCCCATTTACCCTCCTTCCCCCCTGTGCGTGGTTCTCTTTTTCCTCCTCCTCCTCCTCCTCTTCCCGCCTTTCATCTCATATCCACAAACTTGCCAGTTGAAGCCATCTTATAGCTTCACCCAAAGTTTAGTCTCCGTGTCTCTCTCCTCTCCTCTGTCTGCCTCTTCTGCAGTGGTGGAAAAAGTACTCAAATGTTCTACTTAAGTAAAAGTATCTATACTGCAATGTAGAAGTACTCGGTTACAAGTAAAAGTCCGGAATTCAAAATGTACTTGAGTAAAAGTACAAAAGTATTGGTATCAAAATGAACTTGAGGAACCAAAAGTAAAAGTACTAAAATGAGAATAGCAGAGAATAGCAGATCTACAAGCTCACAACGCGTCGCGATGCGACGCGTTGTGAGCTTGTAGATCGGCTATTTTCAAATAGCCTAGGTATAAAACAGGGCTAAAGTGGTTAAAGTATGTTTCATAATATAATAATGCATATCTGCAAAGTAACTAGTAACTAAAGTTTTCAAATAATTGTAGTGGAGTAAAAGTACAATATTTGCCTCTGAGATGTAGTGGAGTAGAAGTGAAAGTATAGACAATTGGAAATACTCCAGTAAAGTCAAAGTACCTCAAAATTGTACTTAAGTACATGTACTTGAGTATATGTACTTAGTTACTTTACACCACTGGTCTCACTCTTCTGCTGTCTGTGACTCACTCCCCCCCTCCCCCTCCCCACCCTTTCCCTCAGTTTGTTTTGTGCAACGGTTTTGTCCCGTCCTCTCTTGTCCTCTAGCGGGATTGAGGATAATCAGGGAAGTTTAAAGAATGACAATAACTCGTCATTCTCCGGCCTCCCACAGAGTTCGGGGTCACAGGGAAAGGGGATAAAGCTAAAACGTGAACATGGAGAGGGGATGATCTTTAAAGAGCGAGAGACGACCTTGCTATTCAAGTGAACTCGCGCGCCTGCATGGCCAGCCCGCCCCCCCCGCCACTGCCGGCACTAAAACCACCACCTACTTTGATCAAAGTTTCACTTTCATGTGCAGATTCATTACTGCATGTCTGACTGAAACAGGGATTTCCTTTGAATTTGCAATTCACAGACTAGGGTGCCAAGGCAGGGTCTAGCAATGACAAATCAACCGCAATTCCATTAACAAAAGGATGTGAGGTGAAATTGTCATGTTGTAATAAGCAACATGGTAAATTATACGCGTCCACAGGCTGAACGGAAAGCCTAATTTGTAACGACCAAAGTGAATCTAATTAATCACTGTAACGATCCTGTTCCTGTGAAAGTTTGTGATTATGAGTAGGTTAATAGCAGGGTTAGAAAAGAATATGAATATCTCTGAAGCACATTCACCTGCGTCACTAATTTAAGTATGACAGTAAGTAAGTAAGTAAGTAAGTAAGTAAGTGTGTAGCAAATACAACTAAACCTACTAACAATACACCAGTGGTTGAAAGTAACTGAGTACATGTACAAATGTGTGGATTTTTTACTTTACTGGAGTATTTTCAATTTTCAGTACTGTTACTTCTACTCCACTACATCTCAGGGGCAAATAGTGTACTTTTTACTCCACTACAATTATTTGAAAACTTTAATCACTAGTTACTTTGTAGATCTTTATTATTATTACAAAACATGCATTAACAAATTCATCTTTGGCTATTTGAAAATAGCCAATAAAAAGATTTTTTATACATTTTGAACACGTGAAATGGGACATTTCTACTTAATGAGTACTTTCTACTTTTTGGTACTTTAAGTACATTTTGATACCAATACTATTGTACTTAAAAATGTCTGACTTTTACTTGTAAGGGCGCGCTCCCACCGCACTTTTATTTTACCTCTGGGGCGGAATCTGCCAATGCTTTGTCAATGCAAATGCGTGGATTCTTGGGAAAAAATCGCAAGAAGCATGAATCCACGCATTTGCATTGACAAAGCATTGGCAGATTCCGCCGAGGTAAAATATAAGTGCGGTGGGAGCGCGCCCTAACAGAGTATTTCTACATGGCAGTATTGCTACTTTTTAAGTAAAAAAAAAAATAAAATAAAAAAATTCCACCACTGCAACACAACAGACTATTATATAAATGAGGACTTTTGTTTTTGGTGAAGTCAGAGTGGACAGCTGTCAGCCAGTCTCTCTCAGCTGTCAGTCCCTTATGCCCCCAACAGGGGGAGGCCTTCTTCTCAGGCCTTCTCTTCCAATCCAAACCCCCTCCCGGTGGTCTGAGCCCCCGCCCACCTCCCATCTGCTCTTACGACCAGTGTCCTGAGGGTACACTCTCTCTCTCTCTCTCTCTCTCTCTCTCTCTCTCTCTCTTGCTATCTCTCTCTCACCATCTCTCCTTCTCTCTCACCCTCCTTGCATCTCTCTCCCTCTCTCTCTCTCTTATGCCGCCGTGATCGATATGGACGCGGAGGGAGAGTGGTGGTGGTGGAGGGGGGGGGAAGGGGGGGGGGGGGGGGAAGGGGGGGGGCCTGTCTGTCAAAGCTGGGCGGTGGAAAATGAAGGCTCAGATGAAGGAGGCATGCTCTGTATATTAACCCTTTAAGACCCAGGAACGCATCTCTGTCATTTTTAAGATTTCTTTGGGCTATTCAAAAATAGCAGATATACAAGCTAGATCTGCTATTTTTGAAAAATCTTGAAAATCTTTGAATATATATTTTATAAAGCAAACATTTGTAAAACATTTA
This sequence comes from Gymnoscopelus braueri, assembly GCF_963280865.1. Classification (NCBI taxonomy): domain Eukaryota; kingdom Metazoa; phylum Chordata; class Actinopteri; order Myctophiformes; family Myctophidae; genus Gymnoscopelus; species Gymnoscopelus braueri. Next base: position 28,163,904 of record NC_137611.1, on the reverse strand, counting down.
GTTCCAGGGACCTCCAGAAGCAAAGATTTGAGTTACAAATGTCCACTTAAAAAAGAAAATAATCAAATATTTGCACAAATTGTCATGATTTTTCATGAAAATTGTCTTCATTTTTCATTAAAGTTTTCTTCATTTTTCATGAAAATGTTCTCAAGTTTACTTCTGGTTGCCGTTTTCAGGCCAGATCCTCCTCTCCCTCCTTCCTCCTCTAACTATGAGCTTGTAGATCTGCTATTTTTGAATAGCCCAAAGAAATGTAAAAATGACACACAGATGCGTTCCCGGTCTTAATGGGTTAAATGTCCAAGACCCCTGTGAGAGGAGGGAGGGGGGGGGATATCAATAAGCTTCTGCTAAGGGAGAGATAAGGCCAAAGCAGCGACAAGAAGAAGGGAGAGGGGGGGGGGGGTGGGGGGGATCCAGAAAGGAGACGCAAGAATAAATGCGGATTAGAAGTATATAGGGTAAGCGTAGAAGGTAAAGAATGTGAGAGATGAAAAGGCAGAAATGCAGAAACGAGAGCTAACGGCGCTAATTGATGTAACAAGTGGAGAAGAAGAAGCGAACAGGTTCTGAAGAAGAGGAAGAAGAAGAAGAAAAAAATACCCCTTCACTTCAAGCTGATCGAAATGAGCTTGAAGACCCCGCGCGAAAAAAAAGAGCGAGTGCGCGAGTAAAGAGCTGAGGAAGGGAGAAAGAGTGAAGAACTCGAAGTTAACGACTTTGCAGATTTCATTATAGAGATAGTTAACCCTGTTGACACTGAAGGAGGGCGCTATCCTCTCAGGAGGGACTCCGGTCCTTCCACCTCCACGCACAGAGACAGATGAGATCATTACAGCTATCAGCACCACCGCCATCCACAATTAGCACATCTCCCTTTCCTCTCTCTCCCTCCTTCTCCTCTTTCTCCCTCCCTCCACCCCGTGCTCACACTGTCTACGCCCCCCCCCCCCCCCCCCGTGCCCCCCCTCCCCCCGCTCTCTCTCTCTCTCTCTCTCTCTCTCTCCCTCTCGACTCATGACACCTCTTGGGCCTTGATTCGGAGGCAATTTGACTAAATAAAAAGCCACGCGCAGCAAACTGCTCAAGTTTTGGTCGGCCCACTTCCTTGACCTTTTCCCAACTCATTTAGAAACGATTTACCTTTTCTCAGACAGACACACACACACACACACACACACACACACACACACACACACACACACACACACACACCCACACACACACACACACAGACACACACACGCGCGCGCACGCGACTTATTTGGAGTGTAAAGCAGTTGTATTGTGAAAGAACACAAAGAATGTTGAGGTCTTTAAAGAGTGCGGACGCACACCTGCACACATTGCCTGCCTCATCATAACTCATGGACACAAATGCACATGTGTGCATATACGCAAACACACACACACACACACACACACACACACACACACACACACACACACACACACACACACACACACACACACACACACACACACACACACACACACACACACACACACACACACACACACAGTACACACAGTACACACCTGTGAAGCAGACAGGACACTTGAAGGTCCCGCCCATGCCCTCAAAGCTGTGTTCAATCAGGTGGCACTGGAGTTTTGCCGGGGAGTCAAAGGACTGACTGCAGAGCTTGCATTCATGGTTCAAGCCTTCTTCTGTGAAGAAAAGACACAAAGAGAGAAACTCATAAGAGGTGGAATAATCGGAGCACAAAGTGGCAAAGGAGCAACCCTTTCATCTTTCCTCCTTCACGATAGATTTACCTCACTCACGTTCATAACAACAGACTTCCATAGACACAAGAAATGATGAAATAAAAAATACCATGTGATCTTTTCCCATCAAGCATAAATTGGATGACAAGGCCTCGCACTTTGAACATGGTGAGTTAGTCATTTAGATTAACTTAATGAAAATAATGTATTGGGATCTTGGTCTATCTATACGCTTTCAGATTTGGACAAAAATCTATAAAAGTTATAAATAAAAGGAACAAAAGAATAATATAACATGACATAAAATAAAGTAAAAGGTTATAGGCCCATAAAGTGTGTGTTTTTGTATATATCATCCATGCGATAGATAGATACTGTAGATAGATAGATAGATAGATAGATAGATAGATAGATAGATAGATAGATAGATAGATAGATAGATAGATAGATAGATAGATAGATAGATAGATAGATAGATAGACGTGTGCGTACACTAAAACAAAACAAAAAAAATATGTTTCTGCTCCACATTCACCCTGTATTGCCATGGCAACACTGGACGGGTTTGTCAGTGTAGTGCAGCCCTTAACAAACAGCACACTTTCATTCGTCAAAATTATTAATAAAGTGAGACCACGCTTAAGGCAATAGAGGGAGAAAAAAAAATGCAGATCTAAAATCCCACTCTTGTCTGCTTGCCATTAGAATTCCCCACACGTCGAACCTCAACATTAGACTACCTCAGCTGAGGCCATTGATAGCTCAAATAAATGGCATTCAGACAGCGGGGCCTGCTCGCTCATTTGCTGCACGACGATCCCGCTGACTCAGACTTCCGCGGAACTGCCCATCTCCTGTGCGTCAATAAAAAAGCACCGTGCACTCTGCCACGGGGCTGGGCTAGTGCTCTATCAAAGTCCCGTGAAGCCAGGCATCAGGCCAGCATAGAGGGGGTGGGGTGGACCTCGGGGACCCATTGAGGACCTATCCCTTAGACTCTACAGCCCAGTGCCCACAATATAGGCCCTGGGTGCCAGACACACAAACACACACACACACACACACACACACACACAAACACACACACACACACACACACACATTCACCTAACCAGCTGTGGCCATTCTCTATTCTTGGATGGATGCAAAGAGAGGGTTAACCAAATGGACTTTTGGGCAAATCTGGCAACGTTATTCCTACTAAACTAGAGCCCGACCGATGCCAGATTCTTGGGGCCTGATGCCGTTTCCCGATTTTTGGAGAGTCCTAGACCACAGATTATCGATGTTTTTGACCGATATTTTGTCAAAAAGAGCTAAATCAATTCTAATATATTTTTTAAATCTACAATGGCCAGGGTTGCCAGATCTGCTTATAATAATTTCCCCGCAATATTTTATTTGAAAATAGCCGATCTACAAGCTCACAACGCGTCGCATCGCGACGCGTTGTGAGCTTGTAGATCGGCTATTTTCAAATAGCTGATGTATATGTTAAAGTGCTCATGTGGCCCATAGTCGCTTCTTTTGGGCTGGTTTTCCTAGACCTGGTTGCTTGTTTCTCACACAGAATCTGGCAACACTGACAATGGCTATAATTCACCTATAATGACATGCCCGTAATAGGGACGCTAGGTTGAAAGTCAGAAAAAATCGGGACACATTGGCTGCTGGAAATTGCTGGGAAAAAATGATAAAGAAAAAGTCAAATAATGGCCAATATATCAACCAGACCAATATATCGGTCTGGCTCTACATAAAACAATGATCTACAAAGAACTGGAATAGACAATGCAGGTCGCGGGTCGCTATTTCATAATCCCAATTCATTCACTACGAAGTCGCTTCCCTGTTTTCCTTTCCGTAGTCGTTTGTTTACCGCTCAAAGCTCACATTAAACAACAGAGGCTTGTTACACTTGAATAAAATCATTTGGCGTCTTGACAATTGGGTAATTTCTAAAATCCAATTATGTCGAGAATGTTAAACACTTAGGCCCATAAATGTATTCTAGTCTCATTTCATGAAGCCGGCTTTCCCCTCCTAACAAAGGATCTTGTCATGTCATGTGAGGTTTTTGAACTGAAGCAAACAATACATACAGTAGTATCTTCTACACAGTAAGATCTTTAGATCGAGACCGAGTGAACGTGACAACTGCAACTCCATGACCTCTGATATTCCGGGAAAGAGAAGAGAGAGAGGAAACGTCTCTCGCGGTGCCAAGAGAAACAGGAGAGAATACATGTTGAACATGTGCTACTCTGCAGTTTCCATATGTCCCTCTATACTCCAATATCTATTCTTTGTAACACAATATAGAGTCAGAGTGGACACACGGTTATGGCTGTACCGCATATATGTTTCTTAACCACTTGAGCCCTATTTAAAAAAATATCATAAATAGTCAATCCACATGATCACTTCTAGTAATAATAATAACTTGACAATGTTTTTCAGCTACAATGGCAAGCCCAAAATACAGCAGGGACACCAGGGTTAACCCATTAAGACCTGAGGCCGATTCAACAAATGTCTTCTAAATCCTAAACAGTTTTCTGAAAAACTTTTGTTGCTACTGTATATCAGTGGTTCTGACAGTGTATCAATGTCAAGGACCCCCAGAATTATATGTATTTTGCCGCGGACCCGCATCTCAAAAGATGTTGTTCCAGGGACCCCCAGAAGCAAAGATTTGAGTTAAAATGTTCGCTTTTAGAAAATATATATATTCGAAGATTTGTCTCAAATGTTCACGATAATAAAAAAAAAAGCAGATCTGCAAGCTCATAGCACGGCACGAAGTGACCAATGAATGTGCTATATGTATAGCTAAAATCTTAATGGGTTAAAGTGGTTCAAAGCAACCCTAAAAGGGTTTGTATCTCTACACGAGCCTGCTCTCTACAGTCATAAATGACCATCCTGCATAAGGATTAAAAACAACCCCTTTTTTTCTCATTTGAAAAGATAGGATACATTGTAGCCTGTACTGTACTGCGTTGTGTAACCGATGACATGCAGGGGAGAGAGAGAGAGAGAGGCCTGCAGTGGCACGAGCACCGCCTCCTCCACGCAGGCGCACGTGCACGTGCACGTGCGCGCCACACTAGTTTGATCAGTGGCCCCTTTGATCTCCCATTCAGCTTGCTTATCTGTGTGAGGGTGTGCCACGGAGGTCAGGCATGCTGCAAGGGTTCACAGATCCGTTCCCCTGCCATATGTGCAGGCCTCGTTTGACCCTCGTGCACAGTCCTGTCCCTTCGGAGACCTGGCCCGCTTCATTATGCAGATAGCTCTGCACCTGCCTGTCTGACCTTGCATGTGTGCATACGAGTGCATGTGTGTGTGTGCGCGTGCGCGTGCGTGCGTGCGCGCATGTGTGTGTAGAGAGGGGTGGAATAAAGAAAAACATGTTCTATACAAATGTCTGTAAAAAGTGCATTGTTGGTGTGGATTGTTACTTGACAGAGTATGGTATGCCATTAAGGTACTTTAAAATGCATTCAAATTAGCATAAGTTTAAAGCTACAATCCTTAAGTTTTATGTCTCTCTCCATTGTGGATGGAGAATTCCAACATTTTCAGAATTTGCAAAAAAAGATGGCACTGGATCCTGTGTCCAACACGGCGTGCCATCTGCTTCAAATAACGTTATTGTCATGGTCAACCACTAGATGTCCTACAGAAATGGCAGAAATGACTCGATGGAAGAGTAGGGGAGGCCACCTCCACCTCCAACCACTGCAGATGTGATAGTTTATATTGTATTAACATATTCTACCATTACAGATTGGTTAAAAATGTTTTATTCATTACAAAGAAGTCCTGGATTGCAGCCTTAACCCATTAAGACCTGGAACTGTGTCATTTTTAGATTTGAGCTAAAAAGCATTATTTTACACTTTGGGCTATTCAAAAATAGCAGATCTACAAGCTCATAGCGCGGCACCGAGTGCCGCGCTACGAGCTTGTAGATCTGCTATTTTTGAAAAATCTTGAAAATGTGTGCAAATCTTTGAATATATATCGTTTTAAAGCGAACATTTTTAACTCAAATTTTTGCTGGAACAAAATATTTTGATGGGGGTCCGCGGGCAAATACATATAATTTTGGGGGTCCTTGACATGAAAAAGATTGAGCACCACTGATATAGAAACATACGTTTTTCAGAAAACTGTTGGGATTTAGGAGACATGTAGAATCGGCTTCAGGTCTTAAAGGGTTAAATTATAAAAGGGGCGAAGAAAGAACAAACGAAAAGAAGAAGTGAGAGACTAGAAGTGAGAGACTATGAAGTGTGTATCAGTGAATGTATTGTGAGCCCTGGTCCTGCACTGATTGCCCCTTGTAACGTAGCTTTGTATAGGAGGCTGAGGGTTTGTGTACGACAGGGGAACAGAAGAAGTTGGATCACACTGGCAGCCCAGTGTTTCATAGCGAGAGTCAGGGGAGGAAGTCAGCCTCGCTCGCCCCTATAGCTCCCCTCGTTGGACTGAGGTCACTTCCTGTCACTACCCCCAGCCTTTCTCCAGGGCTGCCCAATCAGCACGGCCCGTGCACCGAGCCCCCACCCACCCCTCTCTCTCTCTCTCTCCTTGCACCGAGCGAGCAGACTCTGGATATAGTTACAGGGCCACAGGGGACTGTCAGCTCTCTCTCTCCCTCTCTCCTCATCTCTCTCTCTCTCTCTCTCTCCCCCGCCCTCCTCCCACTCGTTTTTTTTTCCCCGAGTCTCTCGAGTGTTTCTCCACTGCCACCACCCTGTCCCTCCGCACTCCTAAGAAAATCCTTTAGATGAGAACTGCTCCTGTGCCTGCTCTCTCTAAGCATCCCTGACACCAGCAAAGTAAGCCCATCTGCATATCCACAGGGCCCAGCGTTCCTGTGGCTCATGGTTTATGTATTTCACAGCTCCTTAAAACACAAACGCCTAATATCTCTCCCATGTGGAGGAGAGAGAAGGAAAAGAGGAAAGAGACAGAGAGAGAGTGTGGAAAACTATTCTTTAAAAAAAGAAAGAAAAGAATGGGTCTTTATTTCTATTCTTCTCTGTTTGTTTTATTTACGGCTTAAGTTCATGTGCCGTTGAAGGTTGTTGTTGTTTGGAACTCTGGGGTTTGCTGGTCCGACTTGGAATAGTTTAGTTTAACTTGGTTTACGTAACAACGATATGGTTGTAGCAAGTTGTGAACTTTTGTAGCGAGTGGCAAATTTCTCTATGTCGCGTACAAAGTAAGATCCGCAGTGTTCACTTAACTCTGAGAGTGTATACAAATGTAACCAAATAGATCCTTTCGGGGCCCATTTTGGTTACATTTGTACACTCTCAAGAGTTACAAACGGTTAAAGGAATACTGTGGATTTGACTGTGTGTAGCCAAGCACAATGAACTTGACCGTACTGCAACTACGTGGCAATGCAAAGATACAAAAACCGAAGTAGCACGGTCTAAAAATTCTCTTCATGGTGTGCACTTAAGTGTGGGCATTGCTTAATTAAAAACTCCCCCCCTACCCCCCCCTCCCCCCCTGCACTACACACCACCCAGTGCACACTGCCCCCCCTATACCCTATTTAAACAATTCTGCTGAGGAGAAGCTCCAGTCGCGGAAGAGGGGAATTCAGGATCACTTTTAGCTGCTGGCTTTGGAACCGAAAAAATCTGATACTTAGATTTACACTTCTCTCTGGGGCACCGTGAATGGTTCTCTAAAGCTCGCTCTTAAAGGGACCCAAGCTGCCTGCGTCGCCGCCGAAGCGGCGGCACTCTCCTAACAAATGATATTAAGGACATCAATCAAGTCACTTCCTTTACCGAGAGTAATGAGTAAACAAGTGGGGGCGACAAATTGAGAATATTTAGTAGGGCATCAAGAGTTGTTTTGGGAAAAAAAAAAGGCGCTGACGCACTCAACACACTCCCGACTAACCCACTGAGACCTGGAACGCATCTGTGTCAATTTTTGATTTGAGCTAAAAAAAACTAACATTATTTTGCACTTTGGCTATTCAAAAATAGCAGATCTACAAGCTCATAGCGCGGCACCGAGTGCCGCGCTACGAGCTTGTAGATCTGCTATTTTTGGAAAATGTGTGCAAATCTTTGAATATATATATTCTTTTCAAGCGAACATTTTTTAACTCAAATCTTTGCTTCTGGGGGGTCCCTGGAACAACATATTTTGAGATGGGGGTCAGCGGCCAAATACATAAGTTTGAGGGTCCTTGACATGGAAAAGTTTGAGCACCACTGATATAGAAACATACTTTTTTTCAGAAAACTGTTGGGATTTAGAAGACATTTCTAGAATCGGCTTCAGGTCTCAATGGGCTAAACAGACCAAAACTAGCAGGTCATCGCAAGGTGAGGGTTTTCGAACCACTGCTTCGGCCCAGATGAAAGGAACACAGAACCTGTTCCGAACGCTATACGACTTCATGTTTTTTGAGGAACGTGTCCTCAGGCAACGGACTATAGCTTCCGATTCTACCATCTGTCATATTATATTCAGTGTGATGTACAATTGTGTGACAATAAGCCAAGAGGATTTAGATTTCAAGGCGGACACGCGCTGCCGTATACACATATAGTCGCTATGGGATGGTGGATGGTAGCAGAGCAGACAGCTTCGGGCCTGTAAACAGTAGGTGGGTTTACTTCTCTCTCCTCTCTGCGGGAACTATCCATTAACAGATAATGGGGGGAAAATCAGAGTGATTAAGGCCCAGGGAATTATGGGTGAATACAAATTGACTTCCACCTTCACGTGTGTGTGTGTTCTCCTGAGATGGAAGCACTTCCTTGTAAGGAATGGGGCTCGTTTCTGAAGTACAACAAGGCTCATTAATGACTGCAGAACTGCCGTGGATGGGGGTAGGAAGGTGGTAGGTGGGAGCGCGCGGGGATGGACTCCCCCTGGACCGAGGCTGATTGGAGTACCGGTGCCTGGGGGGGGGACATTGCTAATATCTATCTCCTTGCCTTCTCCTCAGTTTGAGAAGGACAGAGTGAATGAAGTGCAAAATGCACAGAAATTAAAGTACAAGATTTAATCACGGCACCTTGGAATCTCATCCCCCGTTCTATCAATGAGTTAATGTAGTATATAGACAGTGATGGAAATACGGTCGGACCAAGCTAATGAAATCACATGATGTCAAAACTACCATAATTCAGAATAGCGGTGACTCTACAAAGGCTGCTGGCAGAAACGTGGGCATGCCATAACCCATAAAGACCGGAGACGCGTCTGTGTCACTTTAAGATTTCTTTGGGCTATTCAAAAATAGCAGATCTAGAAGCTCATAGCGCGGCACCGAGTGCCGCGCTATGAGCTTGTAGATCTGCTATTTTTGAGTGGTGCCAGCCACTCCTACACTCCGTCCGTCCGTCCGCTTGAGCAAGGCCTCAACAGCTGCAGCTGATTGCAACACAAGGATGCAACCAGTTACACTAATTCAAAGGCACCACTCTCTTCACACTGGGTGTGATTTTTTAGAAAAATCGTGGACATTTTGTGCAAATCTTTAAATATCTGTATTTTTAAAACGAACATTTGTAACTCAAATCTTTGCTTCTGGGGGATTCTACAAATGTCTTCTAAATCACAGTCTTTGAAAAAACTTATGTTGCTGTAAGTGGTTCTCAAACGTTTTCATGTCAAGGACCACCCAAAATGATATGTATTTGGCCGCGGACCCCCATTTCAAAATATTTTATTCCAGGGACCCCCAGAAGCAAACATTTGAGTTACAAATGTTCGCTTTGAAAGATATATATTCAAAGATTTGCACACATTTTCTCGATTTTTCAAAAATAGCAGATATACAAGCTCATAGCGCGGCACTCTGTGCCGCGCTACGAGCTTGTATATCTGCTATTTTTGAATAGCCAAAAAATAAATGCTTTTAAAAATATATAATGCTTTTTTAGCTCAAATCAAGAAGTGACACAGATGCGTTCCGGGTCTCAATGGGTTAAAGGTATGTTCTCCATAAAAAAAAGAAGAAGAATAAGAAGAAAAGAATGAGATAAGAAAAGATCAGGATAGCAAAAAGGTACCACAGACCTCATGTCAGGGTCCCATGTTCAAGGCACGCCTGATGCTCCTCCACTCCTCAAACCCCCAGAGAGGGGAAGGAGGGGCGAGGCGAGGTTAGCTGTGCTTTGACATGTCAGTGGTAGTCAGTAGGTAGGAGAGACGCCCTCGCGCAGCGAGAGCAAGGGATTCTGGGGGAACAAGTCTCCGGGAGAATGTCAGCTGTGATGCATGGCAGCTCGTTGGAGGTGCTAATCAGAGCAGGGCTAGGCTCCTGCTAGGATCAGCCACTCTGTGCCTACATTAACCCATTGGAACCGGGGAAACGCATCTCCGTGTAACCACTTAAACCATTTTTTCTAATACTTTGGGCTATTCAAAAATAGCAGATCTACAAGCTCATAGCGAGGCACCGAGTGCCGCGCTATTAGCTTGTAGATCTGCTATTTTTGGGGGGGAAATCGTGAATTTTTTTTGCAAATCTTTGAATATATATAGATATATTTTTTAAAGCGAAAATTTTTAACTAAAATCTTTGCTTCATGGGGGGGTCCCTGAAACAACATATCTTGAGATGGGGGTCCGTAGGCCAAATACATATCATTTGACATGAAAACTTTTGAGAACCACTGATTATAACAACATAAGGCTGCTGGGATTTAGAAGCCATTTGTAGAATCCCCCCAGAAGCAAAGATTTGAGTTAAAAATGTTCACTTTAAAAATATATATATATTCAAAGATTTGCACACATTTTCACGATTTTTCAAAAAATAGCAGATCTACAAGCTCATAGCGCGGCACTCGGTGCCGCGCTATGAGCTTGTATATCTGCTATTTTTGAATAGCCCAAAGAAATCTAAAAAAATAACACACAGATGCAGTTCCCGGTCTTAAAGGGTTAAGTGCCTCACAGCTCCCCTGGCTACCGGGGCCGTGGTTGAGAACTCCAAACTGACAGTTTTTTTTTGTGCTGAGATAAACATGCGCAACGCTTGAACAAGCGTTACAAAAGGTTTAGCCAGTCTACAACACCTTTTGGAGAGTCCACAATCACATCGGGGACAGGAGAATAAGGACTTGTCCACCACCCCCCCACCCTAGCCTTTTCCACCACCACTGCTGCGGAATAGATATTTCCACTTGACTTGACTTGCAAAAGAGTGTGCATGGCGTCTCGGAATACTTTAAAGCCGTTTAACAGTAAACTGGTTATTAAGCGAGTAATACAGACACTGTTTAAAACAGCATTATTTTACACTTTGGCTATTAAAGAATAGCAAATATACAAGCTTGTAGATCTGCTATTTTTTTTTTATCTTGAAAATGTGTGCAAATCTTTGAATATATATATGTTTAAAGCGAACATTTTTAACTCAAATATTTGCTTCTGGGGGGTCCCTGGAACAAAATATTTTGAGATGGGGGTCGGGCGGCCAAATACAATTTCCTTGACATGAAAAAGTTTGAGCACCACTGATATAGAAACATACGTTTTTTTCAGAAAACCGTAGAAGACATTTCGTAGAATCGGAACCTCAGGCCTCAATGGGTTAAAGGTAGCATTAGATGGAAGAAGATGGATAGCGGTAATAAAGTAAGACCAAAACAAATCATGCATATTCATCTGCATGATTAGCAATTACCTTAAAGGATCATATACCACCGTCATTACGGCAACATGCATCTATTCACAGCTTTGGACGTCATACATAAACATAGACCATTTTTCTATTAATGGCTTTGTTGTTGTTGTTGTTGTTGTTGTTGTTTACTTTTTCTCCAAAGAAACACATTTTCTGTCATTAAAACTATATCTTTTCTCTATGGACTATTTTCGATGAGGCTTTTCAAAACAATTCACATTGTAAAACGCATGAAAATGCAATGACAGTGTTACTTGACAAGTTTCAAGTCTCTGCAAGTTAATTGTCATACCATACAAAAAAGTATAGAATCTGTGAGTCATGGACTTAACATGCCAGACTGCCAGTATGGTCCTTTTTAAAGGGATAGTTCACCCCAACATTTTTTCGTTTTTGTCTCATTCCTAAGCCAATAATTTGATGACCGGCGGCTGCTCCGGTAGGAGACTCAAAGTGCACAACTTTGAGTCTCCTACGAGACGTTAGCATCTTTCCGCCGTTCATCAAATTATTGGCTTAGGAGTGAGACAAAAAAACAAAAAAATCTCCATGTATTCAAGGCTTCATGGGGTGTGTGATTGATAGAAAATAAGTAATTTTTTGGGGTGAACTATCCCTTTAAGTTAGGGATTCTTCAACATTGTTGTTTTTTTAAAAAGATAGTCTGCCATTTTATTATCTTTGGTGTTACTCTTACCAATGAAACCACACAATGGCTAAAACTCGGTCAAATGAACATTGTGTAGGTCACAGAGGCTGAGTGGGAGAGAAAAAAAGCGTGGAAAATCTACAACAACAAAGGCAAGAGCAGAAGACTTGTTAACCCATTAAGACCGCATCTGTGTAATTTTTAAGATGTCTTGGGCTATTCAAAAATAGCAGATCTACAAGCTCGTAGCGCGGCACAGAGTGCCGCGCTACGAGCTTGTAGATCTGCTATTTTTGAATGATCGTGAAAATGAGTGCAAATCTTTGAATATATATATTTTTAAAGCGAACATTTGTAACTCAAATCTTTGCTTCTGGGGGTCCCTGGAACAAAATATTTTACAAATGTTTAAAAAAAATATATATATTCAATGATTTGCACACATTTTCACGATTTTTCATAGATAGCAGATCTACAAGCTCATAGCGCGGCACCTTGTAGATCTGCTATTTTTCAATAAACCAAAGAAATCTAAAAAATGACACAGATGCGTTCCCGGGCCTTAACGGGTTAACGAATGATGTGTAGGCGCTGCAGCTGGAGGCAGGTATGGAGGTCCATTGGGGACAAACAGTGCAGGGCTGCAGAGATGGATTGCACGGGAGCACAGGACCCCCTGCAGCCACACAAACACCATTCTGCTGGTGAAGTGCTCTAATTTACTCCCATCCCAATGCCTATTCTAAACTGCCGGGCTTTTTTTCTTGTTAGAAGGAATAAAGGTCAAGTGACTACACCCTGCCTTTTTCCAGAGAACAAAACTCTGCAGCTCGGTTAAAAGTTGCCGAGGAAAACAAAAAAAAAACAGAGAGAGAAAAACAAAACTAGTCGAAATAGGCAAAAAGGAAGTAAAAACGAAAAAAAAAAAACAGCAAAAGAAATTTGGAATGAATGTAACACGAATCCGTCTTTCTGGGTCTCAAAAGAGTGAGTGGCCTGAATGTAAAAAGTTAACCCATTAAGACCTGAAGCCGATTCTACAAAATGTCTTCTAGATCCCAACAGTATTTGTAAAAAAACTAGGTTTCTATATCAGTGGTGCTCAAACGTTTTCATGTCAAGGACCCCCAAAATGATATGTATTTGGCCGCCGACCCCCATCTTAAAATATGTTGTTCCAGGGACCCCCCAGAAGCAAAGACTTGAGTTAAAAATGTTCGCTTTAAAAGAATATATATTCAAAAGATTTGCACACATTTTCACGATTTTTCATAAATAGCAGATCTACAAGCTCGTAGCGCGGCACTCGGTGCCGCGCTACGAGCTTGTATATCTGCTATTTTTGAATAGCCAAAAGTGTAAAATATTACTTTTTTTTTGCTCAAATCAAAAAATGACACAGATGCGTTCCAGGTCTTAACGGCTTAATTATGGGCACATGCCCGGCTTCCTTCACGAGCCTCATTGCGGGCATTGTGTCAGACTGAGGCATGTGGTCTCTATGGGGCTTCTATGGGGTCTGTGGTCCACACAAAGGAGCAGGGAAAAAGAGATGGCTGCAGCGAAGGCCCCCTCGGCTGGGGCTCACGGCATGGAACACTGTACAATTAGCCAGCCCCTGCGTTCTGCCGGCTTATAATTATCAGTGCTTGCCTTAATTGACTCCCTTAGCCGGCTGCAGAGGGACCCCCCCCCCCCCCCCCCCCTACCCCCTTCCCCCTCTGCCTCGACACAGGCCGCCAAGCGCCACGCCGGGCTCTCCAAAGTCATTTAGAAAAGCGCTCATATTTTCGACACAAAAAAAAGGGGGGAACATTTGGTGAGAGAGAATTCATCATCAGGTGTCTAGAGGTTTTCCTTAATAGAAAAGGCGAGTCCCACTGAGCGCGCTCCGTGTAGCGGCCAGCCACGCATGCTCGGGACCAGCAAGCCGCCATTCGCAGCGGGCCTGCGAGACATTAGCATAATTTTATATAACACAGGCACCCGCGCTGGAAATTTAATACATCTCAGCAAATACGAGACAGGCATTTTGCATAATTTTTTTTTTCTCTCTACCTAGCTTCCTCTCTCCCTTCTATCTCCCTGTCCTCCTCCCTCCTCTTCTCCGTGACTGTCTCTGCTGTCTCGTCATCATCGTGGCCCTGCCTCTCTCCCGCTCTCGCTGCCACTCTCTCCTTTTGCAACCCCCTCTGCCCCCACCACCCCCACCACTGCCACCCCTTCTCGCCCCATGGTGCTGCTCTCACTAGGAGAGGGGAAGTTCATTACCTCAGCTAAATCAGAATTAGTCCCTTCATTTTGACGGGGCGAACTTCATTAGAAGGGCCCTTCCTTAATCCAGCAGGGAGAACTGATGAATCTACTTGGGGCCCATAATTTGCTTCACACAGCACTATTCAGCCACTTCCTCCACACTGTCTCTTCTCTTCCTTCCTCTCCCTCTCTCTATCTAGCTTTATGTACTTATGGCTACATTTTTATCAGATCTACGGCACGAAAAAAAGAAGGAAGAAAGGGGAAGGAAAAAAAAAACTCTGAAAAAGGAAAACACCTGCATATAATTAACTAATGGCAGCAGAGAGGGTGTAAAGAATGAGTTATGCTGTTTGGAATGTCCCGTCTCTCTCCGACAGGCCTCGGGGCCTCTGGAACAAGCCATACTGTAGCTAAACTTGGCCGACACTCAAATACAGGCTGAGGGAACACAGCCGACAGCAGACTGTGTCTGTGGTATAGCCCCTGTCCGCCACGACTTAACAACGCCATGATTCAATCCCCTCACGTTTTGAGCACGCACGTTATCTTTCCAGCACAATAAAAAGGACAAGAAGAAATAAGGGAGGCCGGTTTTCATGCGATCGCCTTGTGTTAATTCACTGTTAATTCAACACTGAGAGTATAAAAACATTGACCCATACGGGTCCATTTGGTTCAGTTTTTACACTCTCTGAGTTAACCCATTAAGACCTGGGACGCATCTGTGATTTTTTTTTATTTGAGCTAAAAAAGCATTATTTTACACTTTGGCTATTCAAAAATTGCAAATAACAAGCTCGTAGCATGACACTCTGTGCCGCGTTATGGTGCCGCGCTCGGTGCCGCGCTATGGTGCCGCGCTATGGTGCAGTGCTCGGTACCGCGCTATGGTGCCGCGCTCGGTGCCGCGCTATGAATATTTTTAGATGGGGGTCCGCGGCCAAATTCATATAGTTTTAGGGGTCCTTGATATGACATGAGTTTGAGCACCACTGACATAGAAACGTACGTTTTTCAGAATACTGTTGGGATTTAGAAGACATTTGTAGAATCGGCTTCAGGTCTTAATGGGTTATGTTAGATTTAGCTGTGTATCACCTTGTTTTAGTTTTTTTTAAGACTACAGCATACGGCCTATCACACGGCTGTATGAGACGCCAGGCGTCGGTCGGGCACAGCAACTAGTGCGGATCCAGAGAGAAACAACCACAGCGAGAGAAGAAGTAGATGTGGATCATGGAAGAAGACAGACAGCCCCTGTACTGGCGTACCACAGCGCCTGGTGTCAAACAGATGTGCCGCTTGGCAGCTAACGCTCCCCCCAGAAAACAGAAGAGGGCCCACATGATTCCAGGGTGGCTTTTGAGTCGCGCTATGCCCCCCCCCCTTCCCCCCATCTCCACCCACCCAACATCCCCCCAACAGTCCCAGCCTCCTCCCCCCACACGCTGTGCCCCTACAGTCTCCCTCCCTCATCACCTCCACACAGGGGGTTACCCTGACTGGTAATCTCGTTCCCTCGAATGTGAAATCTCCGACAGCGATGCCCCGCGCTTTTTACCCCCCGCCTCAGTGGCTGATGGGTAAATTGGAATGGCGCGCCCTGCTGGCGCCGAGAGCTTTCTGAACAGACAGCAGCTACACACCACGCTGAGGCACCCCTTCGCTCTACTCTGTCTAATATAGTGGACATGTGCGCGCTCTCGCCACCGAAGCTGCGAGATACATGCGCGGACACGCCACTATATACGCGCGTGAAAATGCAAAACGTATATGCACACACGAATGCAATGAAATAACCCACCCACCCCCCCAAAAAGAAAAGGAAATCACACGCAACTACAAGCCACACACTGTACTACACACATTCACGCAAAGGTAGGTGTTCCATGCATGATCAATTCACCCTCATTTGCATAAAGATAGAATGTATGATAAATAAACAAGATACCAGGAGTTGAGTCAATATACTGTATGTTAAAATTCAAATGTGCATCATCTGGGATGGCTCAGCTTGTATGCCTTTGCAGTCACTGCACCTGACGTCTGTTGCCATAGTTTCCATTATCTGTACTACTGGAATCAAATGAAAGGACAAAAAACAAAGAACGTGCACGACGAGTGTTACACAAGTGTAAAAATTGACCATTTCGGGTTGCACTGATGCCCTCTGGGGATTTCTGATGTTGTAGCAGCAACAGCAGTAAGCGTGAATCACAGGATAGTTACAGGTAAGAGTTAAGAGGTAAGAGACAAAAATAGACCTATTTAGATAATCTATGGCGCAAGGTGGCGCATGGTCTAAAGTACGTGTCCAACTCAACGTTTTCACTTTATCTGGGCATAAAGTACAGTGCAAGGCACAAAGGGGTTGTACACAGGGTTGCCAGATCTGCTTAATATAATTTCCCCGCAAGATTTTATTTGAAAATAGCCGATCTACAAGCTCACAACGCGTCGCATCGCGACGCGTTGTGAGCTTGTAGATCTGCTATTTTCAAATAGCTGATGTATATGTTAAAGTGCTCATGTGGCCCATAGTCGCTTCTTTTGGGCTGGTTTTCCTAGACCTGGTTGCTTGTTTCTCTCACAGAATCTGGCAACACTGGTTGTACAGTATATAGTCTTTTGAAATAGTCATGGGTGTGTTTTGGGCGTAACGTGAATTAGACCAATCATATTGTTTCTCATTCCCTGTAAGAGCCTTCACCAAGGCGCATTGCTATTTAAATAAGAGAGGAGAAGCGTGATATGATGTGATATAATGAAGTCAAAGAGACAGGGAAAGCAAAGTGGAAGTGGACCATGTTCCCCTCACGGTGCGTTTTAACAGCGGGCGATCAGCGGGCGATCAGGATAGTATTTTCCGGAAGTGCATTATATGTCTATGAGAGCCGGCGACTACTGGCGATAGGGCGAAGTGGGCGGGGGGGCGATGAAAGATGGATTTTCTTTATCTTTTGGACGATGTCGCCCGGGATCGCCCGAGAGTCGCCCGCTGTTAAAACGTACTGTAAGTGTTGCTGGCATATTTTCGGGCAGTTCAGAATCACGCCATCTTCCTGTAATATCTCCTCGTTTATGTCTAAGAAACATCTGTGATAGCTTTACATATAAACGTAATAATCACATGCTCATCCTCTTAGTTAGGTTCTTTATACCTTTAAACCACGTATTAAACCATGACAGACTGTATGAATGCCGATGGATATTGATGACCTGTTACAGCTGTAGAGACAGGTAAAGAAAACCATAAAGATATGTGTTTTTCAGATATGTGATATGAGACGAGATATGTTCTATTAGCAATAAAGTGTAGCTATTTATTGAAATAAAACAACTTTCTCTCTCTCTCTCTCCCCCCGTGCGTCTTTTCAGGGAGACGACACGTCTCCCTGCAAAGACATACAGCAATGGTTACTTTTATTCTTACTTTTTTTCTTATTAGTAATATTCTTATTAAAATATGATGAATAAAGCTAAAATCATCTGCTTATGGTTCTTCTGTTACTGACCACAAAATGATTTACATTTTTGGTGCCTCCCAACACTGAAAATATACAATATGGATAATCTGGTCCCGATCATGAATCCTTTTTTCAACCTCAATACATTGTCACCTACCATGTTGAACGTGAGTGTTGTGTTGAATTCTAATGGATTTTGATTGCAAGCAGTGTGCGTGCATTGGGAATAGGTCAATCTACTATCTTGTGCTCTTTAAATAGCAGGGAAAGGCTGCACTGAGGGGAGTGTGTCAGACCTTAGAGTTGGTGCAATTGCTTTCTGACTTTTCTCACTCCACCTAAGATTTCAATGCGCCTGACCACACCTCATGTTAAAACAAACACACCCATGGGCGCACAGAGGGGCACAAATACATTGGTACTTAACAGTACACAACGTGGGTGCTGGGTGTGAACATGATAACGGCGTCGGTTGTAAACTAGCAATGACATTGTGTGCCGCTTTGCGCCGGGTGGATGTTATGCAGAGTCTAACTTAAAGAGGTGGTGCCATGTTTTTGCACTTTTTCTGTTTTTCATGTGTCTATGAGGTTGATAGAACTTCATTAAGCCCCCCGGTGGTGTTTTTATGGTGTTTTATGTCTTCTCTGACTATTTGGAGTTTCTTCCTGGAGGCTGAAACCTTGAGGGTCAAACGTGCCAATAGAGAAACAGCGCTTTAGTGACATCACAAAGCCCACACCCTCCCCCTCATTATCATAACACAACAGGTGTGGGCATGAGGAGGAGGAGGGACTAGGACAGGTGGGTGGTGCTAAGGTGGTGGAGGAGGTGCTAAGGTGAGAACCAGGTATACTTAATGCACTGGTGGGTCTGTCTACATAAAAACAACATTTTAACACTTACTGTACACTTTTTTTTTGTTGAAAAAAATCCTTACATAATAATAATACCTTATGATCAGGTTTTAGGGTTGAAAAATATCATGGCACTCCATCTTTAACACTAGACATGTGCACTTGGTCTGACTGAGTTAACATACAATATGTGCAGTATATTCTATCAGTAAATATAAAGTATGACTGTACAATCTACTGTGTGTAGATCTTCCATAATTAGCTTCATTATTGATTCTAACCATGGCCTGAAATATGAATAAATATGATTAGAGCAGGAACTGCTCATCTCTCTCTCTCTATAAGTATACTGTATATATATACATCCAGGCATCAGAGTATAGGATTTCCCAGAGGGCTGGTCTAGCTGTCCGAGGCATCTATCTGTCTATTTTTCCTCCTCGGTCGATTCTCTGAAGCATGCGTGGACGGTCCGAGTCTACTCTCATAACGCAGGGACGTCCTGAAATAGTGGACGGGACCCAGATGGGGCTAAAAGATCAGCGCAGAGGCAGTCACAGAGGCCTTCCTGTCAAAGGCAGTGCTTTCAGGGGGCCAGGGGTGAGGGGAAGCCAGGGGGGGAGAGAGAGCCAAAGACATGACACACATTTCATTACACTTAAACCAACTGTGGGTTCAACTCGGTAGCCCTGGACTTCCAGTGGCGTCTCAAAGGATGGAGTAAGTGGAAGCATAAGAGAATGACTTTTACAAAGAACACAATGGCTAAGGTGGACAAAGGCAGGCAGCTGGACTAATTGCTCAGGGGCTTCTAGGAATATTTTGTCTTAAGTACTTCTGTTTAAAGCTCAATTTAGCGCCGTAAGTTGCTCTCGAAAAAAAAAAGAGCCTCTGCTAAAAGCCTTAGACGTACACCTTAACGCCGAAGCAGACAATGGAGAGTATTTGGGAGGTAATGTCCTACTGTAATAACCATTTTTATCCAACGCCTTTTTTTGCTATTTGTATTAAAAGATATACAATCGTTGCGAAACGTATATTGCTATTTACTACAATACTTGGTGCAAAACTCTTAGTACGCAATTGAAAATGCTTCAATAAAAAACTTCTTGGCCAATCTCCACAATTTTTTTAAAACAGGGTTCCCAGGAGGCTTACCCGCGAGGAGCGTACAATGCGTACAAGAGCCTCCTCAGCCTTCCTCCTGTTCTCATCCTCACTTCTTTCTGCTCTTCTCCTCCACTTTCCCCCCCACACTCCCCCCCTTGTCTTGTCTTGTGTTCTCTGCTCTCTGATGGCTCCGTTTAATTTCTCCCCCCGTAAACACAACCTTGGATGGGTCCGGAGACGGTGGAGAGAGAGAGGAGAGGAGAAAACGGTACTTATCCCAGACATGCCCAGAGTGGTCTTTTCAGCAGAGAAGAGCTCTCCTGGCCTTGGAGAGAGACTACTTGTCCATTAACCCATTAAGACCGGGAACGCATCTCTCTGTCATTGTGAGATTTCTTTGGGCTATTCAAAAATAGCAGATATACAAGCTCGAGCTTGTAGATCTGCAATTTTTTTGGAAAAAATCGTGAAAATGTGTGCAAATCTTTGAATATATATTTTTTTAAAGCAAACATTTTTGACTCTCTTACAACTTCTGGGGGTCCCTGGAACAAAATATTTTGAGATGGGGGTCCACGGCCGTATCATTTTTGAGCACCACTGATAGTATAGCAAATATGTTTTTTTCAAAAAAACTGTTAGGATTTAGAAGACATTCGTAGAATCCCCCAGAAGCAAAGATTTGAGTTACAAAACGTTCGCTTTAAAAAAATACGTACATCCAAAGATTTGCACAACGACTTTTCAAAAAATAGCAGATCTACAAGCTCGTAGCGCGGCACTCGGTGCCGCGCTATGAGCTTGTATATCTGCTATTTTTGAATAGCCCAAAAAAAAAAAAAAAAAAAAATGACACACCGACACGTTCCCGGCCTTAATGGGTTAAGACTGTCAGAGGATGCTCTCACAGAAACGAGAGGCCAGATCTCTGGAGAGCCCCACGGGGAGTTCGCTCAGGCTGGGGGGGCTGTGGGGGTTAGAGGAGAGAGTGAGCTTGGATGGATGCTAGTGTTACTAGCCCAGCTCTGCTAAAGGGTCAAAGGGAACCGGCGGGCTCAACTCTGCCTCAAACACACACCCGGCGTGCGTCAAAAATAATCGATCTACAAGCTCGCAACGCGTCGCGCCGCAACGCGTTGTGTGAGCGTGTAGATCTGCTATACTCGGCACGCAACACCGGGCACGCAAGTATTAATTAATTAAAGAGGCAATAGGTCACATTTAGCCACTAGATGTCACACTTTTAAAACACCCCCTGTTGCATAGGGTTCACTATTTCCCTATCACCCACTACAAGGCAGCACTGTAGTCTGCAATATTGTAATGCAACGGTGCCTGCCAAGAATATATTTAGGATAGAAAGTTACCTTACCCAATGAAAACACTTGGAAAATGGTTGAGTTTTTATGGGCTGACAGAATTATTAAAATGATAATTTCACAATCATAATGATTTTTTGTTTTTTTTAGAAAAGCAATACTTTTATTTCCACGCCATTTTAAAAGCTTTGTGGAAGTTTTTATTTCATTTTTATTTTTCATAGAAAATGTTATAGGTACCCTTTAAAAATCACAGCTGTACGTGTCATTGGAATTGCTGTGAAAGCTACATCTGCCCTCCGAGAAAGACCGCAAATGGACACATTTACAACAGCATCGCTATCATAACACGGCAATAAGCATTATAGAAACGCTATTGTGAAAATCTGCCATGTACCGCAACCTACTTTGCTTCATAAAGAAAAAGTTGTCTATTCTAAATTCCTCAGAGTATTAGACCTGCTATGGAATTACAAAACACCATTGTTACTGCTCGCTTGGGGGGAGCCCTCGCTCATTAAGCCGCCGCTAAGATGTGGAGGGTTTCGATTATTCCATCAGCGGCGTTCTCTTATTATAGTGACAAATTCTTGCTATTTTGTTGCCAATCTCCAACGCAGCTGTCATGTCTCTCGCACAAGATCATAATACATTTCAAAACAGCGCTTGTGATGATGTCTTCAGAAGCCCCACACCACACAGACATCGCTTGATTCCCCCATTGAATTTGTGGCATTAACTTAAGAGGAAGAAAAGCATCTCGTATTTCTTATAACCGGTTGCTACATGTGACATCAGAGCTTCTTCTTTCTGCGCGATTTCTTAGGATTCTGGTATTGTCCAGGGGAGGGAACCCTCAGTCTATCCGTCAGCCCTATACACCAAGTGGGACCGAGATGATTAAAACACACCGCTGTCTGTGACTGGCAGACCGACTCCCCACAGCTTCTGGAAGAAGATGACATGTCTCCGAGTTTCAACGGGAAAAAAAGCAACTCTCTAATTTTAACTCTGAATACACGACACCGACACCAACCCCCCCTCTCTGTCAAAAAAAAAAGAAAGAACGAAAGATCACGCTGAGTTTCTTAACCCATTAAGACCGGGAACGCATCTGTGTCATTTTTAGATTTCTTTAGGCTATTCAAAAATAGCAGATATACAAGCTCATAGCGCGGCACCGAGTGCCGCGCTATGAGCTTGTAGATCTGCTATTTTTGAAAAATCGTGAAAATGTGTGCAAATCTTTGAATATAAATATTTTTAAAGCGAACATTTGTAACTCAAATCTTTGCTTCTGGGGGTCCCTGGAACAACTTATTTTGAGATGGGGGGTCCGCGGCCAAATCCATATAATTTTGGAGGTCCTTGACATGAAAAAGTTTGAGAACCACTGATATAGAAACATACGTTTTTCAGAATACTGTTGGGATTTGAGATGTAGAATCGGCTTCAGGTCTTAATTGGTTAACCACAATAAAAGTGATAACGACTAAACAGCGAAAGAAGTAAATAAAATAAGAATCAATAAGGAGAGGAGAGGAGGAGGAGACAAAAAAGGGGCTGAGAGAGGAGGTGTCATTTCCCTCTGGTGCATGCACAAACAGCAGGAGCCTGTGAGCTCGTGACAACACCTTCAAACACTTTGTGTGTTACTTTCACAGAGATTTGTGCTCCAAACGTGACGCTTCCGTAGCAGCTCTTGTCCCAGCACAGCTCCGCCGACTTGGCACAAAGTACTGGTTTACCAGAAAGAAAACACACACGTATGCGCGCGCGCGCACACTCACACACACACACACACACACACACACACACACAGTGGTGTAAAGTAACTAAGTACATTTACTCAAGTACTGTACTTAAGTACACTTTGGAGGAATTTTTACTTTACTTGAGTATTTTCCCATTTTCAATACTTTTACTTCTACTCCACTACATCTCAGAGGCAAATATTGTACTTTTACTCCACTACAATTATTTGAAAACTTTAGTTACTAGTTACTTTGTATATATACATCATTATATTATAAAACTTACATGAACCACTTTAGCCCTATTTTATACCTAGGCTATTTGAAAATAGCCGATCTACAAGCTCACAACGCGTCGCGATGCGACGCGTTGTGAGCTTGTAGATCTGCTATTTTCAAACATTTTTGTCCTTTTACTTTTGGTGCTTTAAGTATATTTTGATGGCAATACTTTTGTACTTTTACTCAAGTAACATTTTGAACACAGGCCTTTTACTTGTAACAGAGTACTTCTACATTGTGGTATTGATACTTTTACTTAAGTGAAAAAAAATCAGTACTTATTCCACCACTGCGCACACACACACACACACACACACACGCACACACACACACACACACACACACACACACACACACACACACACACACACACACACACACACACACACACACACACTTCTAGCTGACTATGTTTGACATTTTGTCATGGCAGGAATGCAGTGAGAGAGGAGAAAGAAAGAAGAGAGCACAGAGAGAGGCGGAGGAGGAGAGAGAGAGAGAGGTGGGTATAAGTGGCGGGAGGTGATCGATGTGTGAAATAGCATGTGTGAAAACATAATTCAGCGTTCTCGCCGCATTTGTTGAGGTTTTCTTTGCTTTTTCTTCGTTCCGTTAAAGGAGGACGGGTGGGGGGGGTGTTTCCTGTTATTGTCACGTTGTCTAGAGCAACGCAGGGTCGCGTACTAAATGATTCACAGAAAAGCAGGAATCTTTTTTTTACATCGACGTCAGCGAATTCAGCCAAGGCGCCCTTGCGGGGGGAATTCTTTTTTTGTGTGTTTTTATTGAAGTCTGCACCGTGGTGCGCCCCAAATGCTCTGACAGGGGGCCCCCGCGGGCGCTTGTCTTCACCTCCAAATCATAAGATGGAGAGACGAAGCTCCCTCTGTGCTCTCAATTATACCCCTCAACACCATTCCCCTGCTCCCCCCCCCCCCCCCCCCACACACACACACACACACACACACACACACGAGCACAACCCATGCCCTCCACCACCACCACCCAAAAAAATAAAACAGGCGTATAGAGAAGAAAAGCCTTCAGTAATACAGTCCCTGCGGAAAACTCCACGATCACTCGACGCCGCTGGAACAGCTGACAGGCTCGATCCAACCCGGCCCCCCCGTTCCCCGCGGCCTGTCAGAGTTGGTGCTATAGCGTGACGGTTAGTAGTCCCGTCTCGGGGGACCTGCCTCCTCTACGCCTGCACCCTTCTATGACAGGCCCCTCTCCTCTGACCCATGGAAGCTCCGCGGCCTCGCCCCAATTACCGCCGCCGATAGGGGGAGCCACAGGTTACGTGACCCCCCACTACCACCCTCCCCCCCCCCCCCCCGCCCATATCCCTTCCACACACACACACGCACGCACGCACGCACGCACGCACGCACGCACGCACGCACGCACGCACGCACGCACACTAGTGGTGGGAAAAAAAGTGAACGAACGATTTCGTTGAAATGTTGCCATGATTCGTTCAAATGATTCGTTCGCGTTCTCGTTCAGTAGCGCTATTTTCTAGTGTTCAAAATGTACTCGAGTAAAAGTACAAAAGTATTGGCATCAAAATATACTTAAAGTACCAAAAGTAAAAGTGCTAACATATTTGAAAATAGCCGATCTACAAGCTCACAACGCGTCGCGATGCGACGCGTTGTGAGCTTGTAGATCGGCTATTTTCAAATAGCCTAGGTATAAAATAGGGTTTTCAGTGGTTAATGTATGTTTTATAATGTGTGTAAAACACCATTGTGGGAGCGTTTTTTTTTTAACGTCGCGTGTGAACATAACAGTTTCAGAAAGTGAACGAGCTCGTTCACGTTCGCGGCAAATGAACTAGTTCTTTTTAACGAATCGGTCATGAACGACACACGACACACACACACACACACACACACACACACACACACACACACACACACACACACACACACACACACACACACACACCTCTTTCAGTATCCCCAGCGACTCAGAGCCCCCCATAGTAAAGGCTCTGGCCTCATTGAGAAGAGGTTGGGGGGGGACTGACGTGTGGGGGCTAGAGGGAAGGAGAGGGGTGTTGCGAGAGGGGTCGGTGGGGTAATTTAATCGGGGGGCACAGCTGCGCAAACAGGGGTATCAAGGAATTTCGGTCTGCTGATGGAATTGACTTTGCATGAATGGTCCTACTTTACCGCCCCCCACCCCCCCCTAAAAAAATGGGCCGTTTTCCACATGTCTCAATGAGCTTCGAAATTTGACAGCCCCGGCTTTCTCCTTTTTTCCTCGCCAGTGATATGGGTGTATAACACTGGCACTGGAACAGCCAGCGTGGGGGGGGGGGGTGGAGCAAGAGCCTTTTCTTTTCGGATGTGAAATTCACCCTCAACCCGGCTGTCTCTCTGCTAAAGACCTCGTCCAAGTTTCTGCTAGCCTGACCTGTCAAAAAGCAGCCCCCATCCTCTGTAAAAAAAAATGCCCAAACAAAACAAACCAACAACCGCTGGCAGGGTCAGAGGGCAGCTGCTATGGGTGCCTGGACTCTGGCGGGTCCGTCTGATTGGTGGAAAGGGCAGCGAGGAGGAGGAGAAAAAAAAAAAAAAGGGGAGATCTTTTCAAAGTGAAATCTCCAGCTGATGGCTTAGAGCTCCACACCCCACAGTTAGTTTCTCTTGCTGCTGTCAGGAGTTTTAGCCCGAGCCATTTGGAAGGATTAGAAAGAGGAAAAAAAACCCGGCTGATGGTGTGTGTGGAGTGTTGTGGGGCTTGTGAGTGATGGCTCCAGGACCCCTCGGAGAGTGATAAACCTTTGACCTTGACAGCCCCCTGCAGTGACCCTTGACCCCTGGCTTTGTGCCCACTGCTCTCAATGAGACAGGTGCACCAGGCAGGAGAGAGTGGGCCACACCCCACACTGTCCGGAGCCAAAACTGCCCCCGTCTGACCTACTATCTGTCCTGATGGTCTGGAGGACTCTCAACTACATTTTCAAAAATCTATCACCAACCACAGACCAGACAGCTGATGTTACTAAATAAAGCCGCGGTAATATCTATCGAAGCGCACAAATATAACACCGTCGTGATTCAAATGACATAGACCCTAAAAGCAGCTATGCAAGTATTTACTAAATCCTATAGCATGAAATTTACATCAATAGCTTATCAGCTGAAAACCGAGACAACGGTTGAAACGCCTAAAAGGGAAGTAGGAGAGACGGAGGAGAGACTCGGATTGCGGCTTTGAAATCGACCAGTGGCCATGCATGATGGCACTAAATGGAGCTTGAGAAAGACACAGTCGGTTTTTACAAATGGATTAAGTTCCATTTTAAAAAGCACTTTGGAAAAACGATCCACGCCGTTATATAAGAAATACGACTGTGGATATTACTTAACCCATTAAGACCTGGAACGCATCTGTGTCGTTTTTTGATTCGAGCTAAAAAAGCATTATTTTACACTTTGGGCTATTCAAAAATAGCAGATATACAAGCTCATAACGCGGCACCGAGTGCCGCGCTATGAGCTTGTAGATCTGCTATTTTTGAAAAATTGTGAAAATGTGTGCAAATCTTTGAATGCATATTCGTTTTAAAGCGAACATTTGTAACTCAAATCTTTGCTTTTGGGGGTCCCTGGAATAAACCATTTTGAGACGGGGGTCGACGGCCAAAAAACACATCATTTTGGGGGTCCTCGACATGAAAAAGTTTGAGGCTTCGGGTCTCGATGGGTTAAAGTGGTAGGTGTGTAGAAACGGTAGAGACACAATGACATATCGCGCGGCCCCGTTTCGGCTCTCTCTCTCCGCAGCGGGCACCGCCGGCTCCAAGGTCGCGCCAGTCCGCGCCAGTCTTTTCTGCAGATCCATTTCCCTCTCCCCAGGCGCTTCCCTCATGTTGTTGGCCCAGTGATTCAGTGCCTTGCATTAAGAGCAATTCACCTGCCTCCGGCGTCCCAGCGGCACGGGTCCCCCGGGGAAACCAGGTGGAGCATAAAAAAAAAAAGTTCCACATATGGTAAAGTCAAGCTGCTCGGAGGCTGCCGCCGAGTGTCTGCTGTGGGGGATATAGAGGCTCACTAAAAGGCCCAGCTGGTACTTGGAAAAGGGCTTCTGCATTACTACACCTCAGTGTCTGTTTGGGCTCCCCTTTGGAAAAGTGTTGGCCAGCAGCACACGACCAGCCATTTTAGATTTCCTCCCTCCCTCTCATACCCCCACCGCCTCATGCCTGCCTTCTCTCCCTCTCTCCCCTACCAGCCCACCCTCCCACCCCTCCCCTCCCCTCCAACTGGTTCTGTATCCAATTGAACATTTGGTCCTCCACTGCTGGTTAATCAAATTCCTCCATCTGGCCCCCCTATCCCAGCGGAACACAAAAGGTGCAGCCTGAGCTCGGGTCCAAGTGCATATTGGGAGGGAGGGGGGGGGGTTTGAGGGTGGGTTTGGGGGGGGGGAGGGGGGGAAGACTGCCTACCCAACTTACACAGCCCAGTCAACTAGATCAGGTAGAGAGAGAGAGCACGGGGGGGGATCAGGCCTGATCATTTAGGGGCAAACAGGAACAGCTTGGGACGAGGTATCAGAGCCCTGCTGTTCGTACGGAGCTCGGGGACGATGGCGGGGTTCATGTGACAGTAGGAGGGTTTTATGGACTAATGCCTTCGCTCGCGTACATTGTAGAATACAAAATAGAAGAGGAGGAGATCAAGTCATACTGGCTACTATAACCCTGAAACAGTGCAATTCCCCCAGTGTGATGCCATTTGCTCTCCGTGGCAATAGGGGGCACTGGTCTTGCAAAACACACGGAAAAAATGAGACAGTTTAGAGCAATGGTTCTCAAACTATTTTAATCAAAAAAATTAGCTCTGATAGCTATGTAGCTCTGAGAGTGTACAAATGGAACCAAATGGACCCTGAAGGTTCAGACTTACAGACCTGTATAAGGGTCCGTTTGGAACCTCCTCAAGGAACCCTGAGGGTCTCTCCGGATTTGAGTTTAAAGAGTGGCAGTGACGGTAAAGACTGCAGATTTCACACACAACTCCCTCCCACGGTCAGGTGGACATGTGACAAAGCCTGTTGTATGATCAAAAAGCACCGTTCTTCAGATATGACACACGTCTGCCAATGGTCTTTTTAAACCCCTATGGGGCTTGTGTAGCCTTCAGAAATATATCTTATTAACTACATACAATCAGACAGGACTAAACGAGCAATCGTTTCTTTAAAAATAAACAAACAAAAACATATTGATGGCATATTCATCTGTCCTGCATCTTGCCTTTTGCCATAGTGCGACAATGGAGAGGTGAAGGCAGGAGCGTAAAAATTGTGACACCGATAGTCAAACACATGGCATCTCAAGTGCTACAGCTCTACCGTTCCGTAATATCTATTGTACGATTTCTATTCATGTCCAACCATCCCATCCCCTGCCAGGTGGCAAAACATGTGTCAATAATTAAACTGCTTTTACATAACAGGATACAGGAACACAATGCAATTTGCTCCACCGTATTTCATTGGGCCTTTATGAAAGCACATGAGAGAGAGAGTAATTAATCAAACCACTGGAATATGTGAACGGCAATTTCCACTTAATGGCACTTACAGGGATTGGGTCCCTTAAGCACCACGTTCTGTCTATACCAAAACGAGCGGGATTCATTTTCATCTTCGTAGTTTGAGACAATAAAACCCGGTGTGGATGTTAAACAACACCCATTCCAGATTAGGGAAGTCTCATTGTGGTCCCCGCTCTGGCTCCATGAGGCCCCTGCTGTCTCGTGCGGTCGGACACATCGGCCTAGCTGCGTCATTTCTCGCTACTGTTTGCAAAAGGCTCCACATCTGAGAAAAACCACCAGTGTCCACATCACTGCATGTACATATCATTATACGCACTTGAACCCTCGCATCCCTATGCTGGAACGCTACGCAGTGTTGCCAGATTCTGTGAGAGAAACAAGCAACCAGGTCTAGGAAAACCAGCCCAAAAGAAGCGACTATGGGCCACATGAATACTTTAACATGTACATCAGCTATTTGAAAATAGCAGATCTACAAGCTCACAACGCGTCGCGATGCGACGCGTTGTGAGCTTGTCGATCAGCTTTTCTCAAATAAAATCTTGCTGGGAAATTATAATAAGCAGATCTGGCAACCCTGACGCTATGCGTTGTGAGCTTGCAGATCTGCTATTTTCGCGGTATGAGGTATTTAGTGTAGAGCGAAAACAGAAGTGGGCCTAGTACGGAGCCCTTGGGAAGTATAGGGTTTATGTGGTTAATGTAAATTAGCGTACCGACACGAAACCTGAAAGACATGAATATTTTGCATGTGGGAGGACATGCCTGCCATGCTGTTTTTCTCAACACTCTCCGTATGAAAGAGTCGCAGGGCATAGAAAATTGACGTTCCTTTTTAATGATCTTAGTTTGACCTCAAAAGCTGAGTGTTTTTTTTGTTCTGTATTTTGCCGAACCACAGGAGGCTAACCGCTAACCACCCAGGGACAGGAAGAGGATCATTCACTGCTTTTAGTGGCTTTTTGTTGAGGGATGGTCCTAGTCTAAATGGCACCCATGTCCCTAAAAGTGTCTGTCTCTCTCTCTCTCTCTCTCCCTTCACTTCACCCTCCTCGTCCCTCTAGCCTCTCCAAAGAGTCCTCTAAGTGCAGCATCTTGTTTCAGTAATTCAGCCAGGGCTAGAGACAGTGGAGGCAGGAGAAATAATCGATTTCTCTCTCGTTCCGTTCCTCCTAGACTTTGCTGCAAGGCCTCTTAGGGGAGTTCTGGACTATTGGACAGGACAATGTTATGGGAAAGGGTGTCATTGCATTTAAGGTCATCTTTACACCAAGGTTTCATTTTGAGTGTATTTTTATTGGTGTATGGAAGCAGACAAACAAACAAACAAACAAACAACGTCGCCATCACATTTCCAGAATAACGGACATGGAAACTAGGGCTTCAGAGTTGATAAAGACATCATTCTGAATGATAAAGCAGTGAGACATATCTGTTGAAGCAGTGTACCGCTGCAACGCGATCCTCCATAGACGCACAGTCTAAAAGCAGCTGGTAAGTACCAAGCTTTTAGTAAGGTACATAGGTAAACCTTGTGTCTATAAAAAGACGGTTGCTAAATAATTCAGATGAAAAGTCTTTACTGTATCATTATTATTTCTGCATGACGTTCGTGCATTCGCGTGATCATCCTTTCCCAAAAGAAGGAGCAGAGAGAAAGACACAGGAAATAACTACAGTATGTGTGAACGGAAGTATGAGAGTCCCAATATCAGAGGTAGTATGAGCCAAGGAAATGTGAAACCTCACCTATTAAAGCCCGATAAAAAAGGCGAAATAGCTGATCTATAAACTCATAACGCATTGCATCACAACGTGTTGTGAGATTGTGGAATGACATTCCCATAAAATTGCACATCAACAATGGAATTTCAGTGAGTGAAATTCTGTTCATTTTATTCTCTGGCCCAATCATTTTTCAGATGTTTCGACTGCAATATGAGCACACCTGAATGAAACAACAAATAGAATGCAGCGATTTGAAATAGACAAATAATGGAACAAGCGTACCGTGGGGGTGGTTAGCTGGCTACAATTTCCTGTGCATACTGGCAATAATTTTGCCATAGGACGCAAATAATGCCGATCCTACAAACTTGAGCAGGATACATTATCCGTTGAATTAAATTAGACTGATTCACCGTTCAGTCATTGTAATTTTGTGCCACTGACTTGATACCGTTCTTGCTGTGTAAAGGCATTTTAGTGTAAAATAAATGTAAAAAGGGATAACTGGCCCTTTAAGGATAATGGGTACCAGGCAGTGCCAGGCAGTGAAGGCTTCATTCCAGCCTCTCCCAGCCCCCTGCTCTGGCCTCTTCTCTGTGTGTGGGTTCAGCCCAAGTCTCTGGGGGCCCGGTTTGCATCTCCTCTGCATTTGGGCCCCTGATGGTTTCTAATCTTTCACTCAGGGTTACCACTGGCAAGCCATGCCATCCGTCTAAAATTATTTAATGGCAGTAACTCACAACAAGTACGCTTTCCTCTCATTTACATGTGATTTGAGATAATTCTTTGAATGAGCCAATTAGAAAACGAGGATATAGAGCTATACCACCTACGGGGGCATGGTGGTATTCATTGTATTCAAAATTGCGACCGATTTTAATGTGCCATTAAGAGGGCATTAGCTGAAACACAAACAAGACAAATCTATCTATTCTTCATCACTTCCTCAGGCACTCTTCCCAGAGGGCAAGAATAAGAGAGGGGAGGGGCAAGAGGTCAACATCATTACCATTCTCTCCTCCCTTGGAGTCAGACAATGCTAAGACATGCATTGGCAAATTCCATGGCAGCATCGTATATCACATTATCATAACCTATTAAGACCTGGAACGCATCTGTGTCATTTTTTTATTTGAGGTAAAAAAAAAATGCATTGTTTTACACTTTTGGCTATTCAAAAATAGCAGATATACAAGCTCGTAGCGCGGCACCGAGTGCCGCGCTACGAGCTTGTAGATCTGCTATTTTTGAAAAATCGTGAAAATGTGTGCAAATCTTTGAATATATATCGTTTTAAAGCGAACATTTTTAACTCAAATCTTTGCTTCTGGGGGGTCCCTGGAACAAAACATTTTGAGATGGGGGACGGCGGCCAAATACGTATAATTTTGGGGGTGCTTGAGATGAAAAAGTTTGAGCACCGCTGATATAGAAACATACGTTTTTTTCAGAAAACTATCGGGATTCAGAAGACATTTTGTAAGAATCGGCTTCAGGGTCTTAAAGGGATAAAGCCCCAAAGAGCTAACCTTTGTTCAATTCCATTTGATTCTATGAGAGGGGGAAAAAAACACAGTGTCACCGGCAAGCCTCACCCACCCTCTGCGTATCATGAGTTCACTTGTTTTGTCTTTCAGTCTCTTTGCAACTGCTCTCTCTCTCTGCTAAAGATGTGCCAGTCCAAAAATAAAAGCGTCGAGGGACGCGGTGGGATCGTTGAATCATACTGGCTAGAATATCACAGCATCTGGAGAGCTTCAAGGTTCAATATCAAACTATGGAAGCTTGGAAGGGAGGGAAAAAAAGCAAGAAAGAAAAAAGAACCCACATTGAGAATAATGCATCGGCGTGCAGCTCCAACAAACTTGATAATTGGGACTGGGCTTATTCAATAATTATGCTAATCTATGTGTGTTCGCCCATATGGCCATAAATACATTTTTAAAGATTTTTCCCTGTGACACTGCTACGTAGGCAATAAACGGGTCAATGTATACGATTAAGCCATTAAGACCTGGAACGCACCTGTGTCACTTTTTGATTTGAGCTAAAAAAGCCTTATTTTACACTTTGGCTATTCAAAAATAGCAGATATACAAGCTCGTAGCGCGGCACCGAGTGCCGCGCTACGAGCTTGTAGATCTGCTATTTTTGAGAAATCGTGAAAATGTGTGCAAATCTTTGAATATATATATTTTTAAAGCGAACATTTTGAACTCAAATCTTTGCTTCTGGGGGGTCCCTGGAACAAAATCTTTTGAGATAGGGGTCCGTGGCCAAATTCATATCATTTTGGGGTCCTTGACATGAACAAGTTTGAGCACCACTGATATAGAAACATACATTTTTCAGAAAACTGTTAGGAGAGATGTAGAATCGGATTCAGGTCTCAAAGGGTTAAACACTTTACTGTCTGCCTCTGTCCATTATAGACTAGCCGCGGACGCATCTGTATTCAAGTAGACGCTCTCCATTATGACTTCTGTTGACACATAACAAACTGCTAGCATTTGCAGCATCAATGCACTGTAATATGCAGGATGACAGATAATGAGAGACCCCCACGATGCTGGTGGAATGTGTAAAAAGGCATGATTTACACTGTAGTTGCGCACCGGTGCCGTGCACTGTGAAAATAGCAAATCTACAAGCTGACAACACGTCGCAATTACGACACGTTGCGAGCTTGTAGATCTGCGAATCGTACAGTACACAACACGGCACGTAAAACCAAGTATAAATCAGACATAACACCGTAAACTGAGACCCGACGCAGAGGCCCTGATGATGAAGACTTCTCCAGCTGCGTTCAAGCAACCAAATGCCTTCACACTGGCATGACAGACCGCGCTATAAATCGCTAAGGATAAATGTTGCAACGTAGGATCAAAGCGAAAAGCGCAGGAATGAAGAAGGGATGTACATTACAGACGGAGGAGGAGAAGAAGTAGACGACGACTCCCGAACGTTGAACGACGACGGAAACGGGGGAGAGGGAGAAATAAGAGAGAGCGGGAAAAAAAAAAAAACGAGGGAGAATGTGAGGGGAGACAGAGCGAAAGAAAGAAAGAAAGAAAGAAAGGAAGGGGAGAAAGAGATCTGTGAACCCCCCCCCCCCCCCACCCCCCCAACACCCCCACCCTGTCTCTTCCCAGGAGACCTCCCTTGATGCCAAGCATTCATCATCCAGCCTCTAATATCAGTTATTCTGTGGCTCCTCTGCTTACAGCAGAATTAATTTCTGCTTTAATTACTCTCATCGGCGGAATGCTGATGAAGGAGAGGGACGAGGCATTCTGGGATTCGGGCCTCATTCCGCCGCTTTAATTTGAATGAATTCCACCCGGAGACGCTGGCAAACAACTGGCAGCCGAGCCCGGGGAGCCACTTTGGGACTGCACAGAAGAGCAGCAGCCATGGCCCCCACCAACCTAGCTACCGCGCGTGTGTGTGTGTGTTTTTCCCACACGTGCAGTAATGCGTGCGAGGCGCTGTGTGTTGCACGTGGGCAAAAACAGTAGCATTTGCCGTGCATGCGCGCGCTACCGCACTTTTTGCTTGTACGCAAAAAGGCATGAAGAAAGAAAGACAGATAGAGCGAGAGAGAGGAATGGAGAGAGAGATTAGGCGATCGTTGAATTGAATAATGGGTTAGATGGCACACACTGTACAGTACACGTTATATAGTGTGTTCATATACATGTCTCTGTGTGTGTGTGTGTGTGCGTGCGTGCGTGTGGAGGGCTACGGGGCTATAACCGACGCATCCAGGGAAACAAAGTGTAAATGATTTCATACAGAGAGAGACGGTGGAGACAGATCCATATGGACAGGGAAACATATGAAATATGAACAACATCATTGACTGCAGCCCACTGAGTAGCGTAGAAGTGTTAGTTTGAGAGCAAAAAAAAATCATTAATAGTTAATTTGATTATCGCAGATATGGCACATCATACCCTACTCTCCTGACAAACCCCAGTGCATGTATCATACCACAACTAGTGATACAAAAACAGGGGAAAACGCTGAGTGGATGTTGTTACGGTTTCCGTGTGTATGCATAATGGAAACAACTGCAAAAACAGTATAATATCGCAGCAAACACGGCAGAGGAGCAGAGAGAGAGAGAGAGAGAGAGAGAGAGAGAGAGAGGGACTGTAATTGACTTTTCTCCAAGCCAGCATGGTAGTTACAGAATGTAGCATATTGGATAAGGATTGTGATTGATTGTGTGGGTCTGCCATACCGATTTCTTTGATTAAATGTAACCACGGGTTCCTCTTCCAAGTCCTAATGAAGCAGCAATTTGAAACTGGGAGCGGAGACAGAGCCAGGCTGCCTTCAGCCCCACACTGTCTCTGTGCCGGCGTGGATGTACCGTCGCCGCTGGGTGGCAAACCTTGTATGTCCAAAACTGTTACTTTTCAGAGAATGGGAAGAAAGACGCCGTGCTCCAATGGATCCAACGTAGTTATTATTTAGTCACCAAGCTCTTTGTTAATACTTTTCATTGGTTCAATATGTATAATAACAGTTTTCTGAAAAACGTATGTTGCTATGTCAGTGGAGCTCAAACTTTTTCATGTCAAGGACCCCCAAAATTATATGTATTTGGCCGCGGACCCCCATCTCAAAATATTTTGTTCCAGGGACCCCCCAGAAGCAAAGATTTGAGTTAAAAATGTTCGCTTTAAAAGAATATAAATATATTAATTTGCACACATTTTCTCGATTTTTCAAAAATAGCAGATCTACAAGCTCGTAGCGCGGCACTCGGTGCCGCGCTATGAGCTTGTAGATCTGCTATTTTTGAATAGCCCAAAGTGTAATGCTTTTTAGCTCAAATCTAAAAATGACACAGATGCGTTCCAGGTCTTAATGGGTTAACCACTTTCACTTACTAAAATATTCAAAAAGATCAAAAACAGACGATCTACAATCTCACAACTTGTGAGCTCGTTGAGCTTGTAGATCGGCTATTTTTTCCTACTTTTGTAAACACTGTGGTATGATGACGAAGTAGGTTATCAATTCACGGAAAAACATAAAAAAGCTGAACTACGGAGATACGAGGTTTCTCCGAGACGGCGCCGCTATGAAGATTACAGAGCTAAAAGCTACACTACAGTGCACAAACGCACTATGGAGCCCTCCGCCAACCACTGCTTCCAGTCAACGATGGAGACAGCAGCACACACAACAAGCCCCTTTCCCCCTGCACACTTCTATTATTATACAAAGGAAATGCACTTGGTGGCATTTGTTAAAAGGGAGCACTTTTCTATGATAATATCACATTGTCTGCTTTTTTTTTTTGCGTCTGATTAACCCATTAAGGCCTGAGGTTCGGATTCTACAAAATGTCTTCTACAGTAAATCCTAACAGTTTTTTCGAAAATAACGTATGTTGTTCAGTGGTTCTCAAACTTTTTTCATGTTAAGACCCCAATCTCAAAATAATTTGTTCCAGGGACCCCCCAGAAGCAAAGATTTGAGTTACAAATGTTCCCTTTAAAAAATATACATATTCAAAGATTTGCACCAATTTTCTCGATTTTCCAAAAATAGCGTGGCACTCGGTGCCGCGCTACGAGCTTGTATATCCGCTATTTTTGAACAGCCAGAAGTGTAAAATAATGCTTTATTAGCGCAAATCTAAAAATGACACAGATGCGTTTCCAGGTCTTAATGGGTTAAATCTGTTGAGAAAATTAAACAAATTATTCGTACAATTCTGGATGAATCTAATTTCCCTTCCCCAAAATCTAGTATTAGTTCTCCGACTGTTGAAGCAGCCGGAGATAATGGCGACACGGAAATTCTCTGAATAATTATGTGGAAATGTCTCTCTACAGGGAAAACATACATTTCCCCTCACATCAGAAATAACAGAACTATAATTAATATGTATGCCAATATTGAATAAGAGGGAGGTGTTTAAAAGATCTGGGTTGAGTTTAAAAAAGAAAAATCTCTTTTGGAATTCGGGACGTTTTGGCACACAAACTCCCTGTACTCTTTTGAACCCAGTCTATTTATCCTACATCCTGTACTTTGTCTTAAGTCTTCAATAATCACATATTCTACATATCTGTGTCCTCACGCCACAAGACTGATCAAGAGTCATAGCTACTTATTTATATTTTTGTTTACGACCCAAACTCCTATGCCCCCTCTAGTCCGACAGAGGGCAGTGCGTGTAGGTGTGACCTCCACTGACCCTGACACCTCTGGACGGACAGGTGGGGGCCGCGTTGCACTGTCCGTTTTGGCAAGTGACTCTCACCCCCCTCCCTCCCCCCCCCCCCGGCAGGGATGCTCAGACCATGATGAGCAGCTGGGTCGCAAACACTAAGCACATTAATATCTTCTTAATGATAATAATCATTATGGCATAAGCACCTTCCCCAAAGTGGGGGATAGGCTCGCGTGAGTGTGTGTGTGTGTGCCAGGGTAGCATCGTCGTTAAAGGTAAAAAACAAGAGATGAAATGACTCTTTTAATGGGCGCCAACTTACAGCCACTATGATAATGCGGGAACACTAATGCAATAATGTGATAATGAGATACGCCGGAGACATTAGGGAGAAAGACAACTCAACAAAACCAGTGTGAATGAATAAATGAAATCTCCCCTTTACCTGATACCGTGGTCGACACACTCGCTAGATGTGTATTAATTAAATTTCGGGTCCTACTGTATCTCACTTTAAAAAGAGTCTCATCTTTTTTTTCTTTTTTTTTACCATTTTATCCAGAATTTCATCCTAATTAACCATTTAATCCCTAACGTCCTTATTCTGGGCATATCATAGGTGGACATTCGGTGAACGTTCGCTGAAAATT
The DNA here is from genome assembly GCF_963280865.1 of Gymnoscopelus braueri. Lineage (NCBI taxonomy): Eukaryota > Metazoa > Chordata > Actinopteri > Myctophiformes > Myctophidae > Gymnoscopelus > Gymnoscopelus braueri. The sequence goes on along the minus strand of NC_137611.1, from coordinate 28,126,626 downwards.
AGCTTATCTACAAGCATGAGTGTTGTACTTTGTAGACCAGCTATTTATTTTCAGTGAAGAGATTTTTTTGTGGAGGGAAAAAAGGAAGGGACCCACTATAACCCCTTCGGGACACTGGTCAACAAAGTATATCGGGTTTAAGTGGTCAAAAGGCTTTTCCACACGGTGGACATTTTGTGGAAGGCTTCTCCACTTGTCTCCTCGTGGAAAATCACAAAAGCACAACGTGCTACAGAATATACCCGCCTCATTTAATATAACTGTCACTGTTCACCTATCATAGGCCATTATCTGTCTCATCCGCGTTCATTATTGAAGCTAATGATCTGTTGTCCTCTCCGCTCCCCCTCCAACGAGGACTACATTAAAAGTCTCTTACTAACTTAATTAGTAATTATAAATGTTAAAGATTAATCAGAGAGTGAGTGGCTTAGGGTTTACGTCTCTAGACACGGCAGTGGCGCGGTGGCACAGCCATGTCGCCTCAGTGTTCACGCTGAACCGTGACGCAAGTGTGTGAATGTTTTACCACCAATCACCACATCATTAACACATTGAATGCCAATCGCGTAGATCTACGCGAACCTATTTAAAGCCGCAGCGTGCCAATCGCGTAGATCTACGCGAACCGCCGATTCCCATTGAAATTGCCCCAGGTGCACTTTCCGAATTTTTTTGATCCATTTCCGTTTCCGGTTTCCGGTCGGAAACAGAATTATTCGGGTTCCGTTTTTTTCGATCGTATCCGCTTCCTGTCTGGGATCCTGTTTAAAACTCGATTTTCTCGGTTGTTGTTTTCTCCTCGCTGATCACTGTTTAGCGTTGATCCGCTGTATCTTCAAGATGGCGGCTCGGATTTGGAAACTATTTTCGCTGGCCGTTTCTCACAGATCCGCTGTGTGTTTAGAACCAAATGAACGCGCACTTTTAACTTATTTAGCGAGGTCTGTGGCGACATGAAAAAAACAAAAAAACAACAATAAAACGCTGGCACTGGTGAGTACATTATGAGATTAAACTCTGGCATGGAATGTGTTAATATGTTTTTCTTTAGTGAAATTCAAAAACACTGAAAATTAAGAAAATAAATAGATAAAAAAAACATCACTCACAATTCCATACAATTGTGAGTATAGTAACGGTACGAAAAAAGAGGTAAAAAAAAAGAAAAACTGGTTTTGGCTGTTGAAGCTGGCTTTATTCTCCAATGCCCGATTTATACTTGGTTGCGCGCCATTATCGTGTACCGAAAATAGCCGATCTACAAGCTTGCGTATGACACCGGCCACGTAACTAAGTATAAATCACCCTTAATGCCTCCAGCCAAACATGGCATGCGTGAACCATAATCAATGGAACACCTACTGTAGCGGCGTACCACACTGTTGCAGGGAGCAAAGTTTAATATGCTAACCTATGATGCATGCAGCACTCACATTATCTCATTCTAACAAGATGGAAATAGATCCCCCTCAATTAAATCCTGGGTGTACACTAATTCCTTTCTAAATCTGCACCTCTCCGGCTATTCCACCTCAGCAACACCATCCACTCCACTACACATATAAGCACTGATATCAACATTAAAGCTTAATAACTAATAAAGCTTTCATCCAGGGAGTTCCTGTGTGATTTCCATTAATGAGGGGAGGGGAGGCGGGGGAATCGCCCAGGACCATCTCCCTGCTTTCCGGAGCGTGTTGACGCTGTGAGCCGGAGGGAGGGAGGTGGTGGGCACATACACTCTTGGTGCAGGAGAGGAGAGGAGGAGAAAACAAGGAGGAACTTTTTTCCTGAGTCGTAGAGCGGTAAACATCCAAAATGCTGCAGAACAACGGCCCTATCCTACTCCATCCACGGGGCTCAGAGATCACGTCAAAGCAGACTACTGAGTGTGCGTGTGTGTGTGTGTGTGTGTGTGTGTGTGTGAGAGCGCGCGCACGTGCGTGGGAGGGAGAGAGAACACTGCATTTTGATCAATCAAAATGTTTTCCGACAGAAGGAAGACATGTTTGTGCCGTAGACTGACACTACACAGTGTGCAGTCTCTAACACATCAGTTTGACTGAGTCTCAACAAGCCCTACGGACGTTTCAAACAAAAGAGACACATACACCAACATCTGGCAAAATGTGTACTGGAAAAATATAATAATAATTTAACTCTGAGAACGTAGAAACGTGATCAAATGGACCTGGATAGGATACATTTGGGTACATTTGTACACGTTCAGTTAGTTAATATGTATTTGTTTTATACATAGTAACACAGATGATTTTATTGTGTGAGTTCTCTGAATGAAAAACAGGACAAAGATTTGAACCACTTGCACTCTAGTGTTAGCCTGGTAAACCCTCCCTCCGGAAATCTCATTTCTATTTGATTCCAGGAGTGAGTCTGGCCTTATCGCCCATTCTGCAATATTGGCTGTGTATGCCAAACCTGTGCCAAACGGCCGAGCCTATCAGCGTCGTCGCTCATTGTTCTGTGATTGACAGCTTACGTTGGCCAATCAGGTGGCGAGTTCGAGTGAGCCCAAAACACGAACGGCAGCCATCTTTTTCTTGTGCGCTATATTCTCCGCTATTTTTTTACTTCTAAAAGCTCTCTAACTTCTATTTTGAGGCACGGAATTTACTTATAAGATATCGTTTGGATAGAATTTAGTTGTTTAACTTCATACATGTGGTCAATTAATCATGACAAAGCCTATTTAAAACATTTTTTTTAGAGAACCGGTAGGGGCAGGCAGTGACACCCATGTATCCGAATAAGGCAACCCATTTTGGGCATTCGCCGTCTCAAAAGTCCCGTTGCGTCACATTAGACTGGTGAACTGCTGATTGGCTGAAGGGGAAAAATTATCATTGGCTGAAGGGGTTGTCAGTCAACGGTATTACTCCCGCCCAACTCCAGCCCACAGCCAATATTGCAGAATGGGCGATAAGGCCAGACTCACTCCTGGAATCAAATAGAAATGAGATTTCCGGAGGGAGGGTTTACCAGGCTACTCTAGTGTCCCTATTCTGGGCCTATTCTAACATTCAGTGAAAATAGCAACGTGTGACGCACTTGTGATCACAGAGAGAGATTTGGTGTAGAGGGAAAAGAGAAGTGGGCCAAGGATAGCGCCCTGGGGGACCCCCCGACAATGAAATATAAAGGGGTTTAAGTGGTTGAATACAAATTTCTTGTGTTTTTGTTATGTTGCAGTTTTTGACTATAGAGTAAAAACGGTGACGGGTGTCCATTTCCAACAGCTCTCCTGCCCCTGCTCTGCTTCTTTTAGAGGATAAATGGCGGTGCTTTGACTGGGGAAAGCAGGGAGTGCTATCACACAAGACACACAGAGTGGGGTGATGGCGGGGGGGGCTGGCCGGTGGCCCGCAGCACCTGAAACCTATTAGAGAGCTTTGGAACATTCCACAGGGTTCCTCCGCTGTGGCCAGAGGGCATCTTAAAGGTCTTCACAGAGTGGGTCGCTCGCTATGCTCATGACGGCGGGCGGGCGGCGCCCCCCCTCCTCCACCGAGCTGGATATACAGTATACAGCCCAGCAAGGTGAAACACTAAAGCTACTAGTCGAACGTATAGAATGGGGGGCCAGAGAGTTCACCAAAACATCAAAGGCGTGTGTCGTGTTGTGGTGACACGACGACACACACACACTCTCAGATTATTGTACTGCGTGTCAAGTTCCCTTAGAATACAAGCGGCGCCTCGGTAGAAAATGTAAGCTGTCGTTTTAACCCATTAAGACCTGAGAAGATTCTAGAAAGGTCTTCTAAAACAGTTTTTTGAAAAAAAATCTAAAAAAAATATTTTCGAGATTTTTCAAAAATAGCAGATATACAAGCTCATAGCGCGGCACTCGGTGCCGCGCTATGAGCTTGTATATCTGCTATTTTTGAATAGCCAAAGACATCTAAAGTGACACAGATGCGTTCCAGGTATCAATGGGTTAAAGGCACAGATTCTCATTTTCATAAATTTGCCATAACACACGTAGGAATTTGTCTTCATGAAACGAGCTGTTATGATTAAAACATTTACTGTTGGCAACGCGAGCAAGACTTTTTATCAAGTTTTTTTTTTTTATCAAATGGTCGGCCATCTGGACTTATAACAGTGGGAGCCCAATAGTGCACTGACACTAAAAAAAAAAAAACATGCATAAACATGCACAACCTGCTGCCAAATATATCTCAGAGTTAGCATCCTCCTTCTCCACCACCACTGTGTGTGTGCGCGTGCGCGTGTGTGTGTGTGTGTGTGTGTGTGTGTGTGTGTGTGTGTGTGTGTGTGTGTGTGTGTGACTGTGTGTGTGTGTGTATATGTGTGTGCTGCTTTAGCGGTACCAAGGTCCATCTCTTTGGCTGTGGTCGGTGTCCATGCCTCAGTGTTATGCTCGGTGGGTTTAGCTCTATGGGTGTCTGTGGCCTCTCCTCTGGCCGCCCGTGTCCATTTGCTCTGCGGGTATGGCAGGCCCGAGCCTGACAGATGGCCGCCCCTCTCTCTCTCTCTCTCTCTCCCTCTCTCTCTCTCCCTCTCTCCACTCCCGCTCCGGAGTAACACAGTAACTGGTTTTTCCTCCGCCGTTGACCTTGCCACAGCCAGCCAGCAATCCAGGCTGGCACTCCGCCTGTCGAACAGGAGGGTAATGAAGTCCAGCGCCGCTCACATGATTATTAACCCGTTCAGACCGGGGAAAGCATCCGTGTGGGCATTTTTGGATTTCGTTGGGCAATTCAAAAATAGCAGACCTACAAGCTCATAGCGCTATTTTTGGAAAAAACGTGAACATTCACGGCAAAATCTTGGATTATATATTTTTTAAAGCGAACATTTGTAAAATATTTAGTTCCAGGAACCCCCAGAACAAAGATTTGAGTTACAAATGTCAAAAAAATAATAATAAATAAATCTAATATTTGCACAACTTTTCATGATTTTTCAAAAATAGCAGATCTACAAGCTCATAGCGCGGCACTCGGTGCCGCGCTATGAGCTCGTAGATCTGCTATTTTTGAATAGCCCAAAGAAATCTAAGAAATGACACACCGAGATGCCGTTCCCGGTCTTAGTGGGTTAAGGCTTCGACGCTGGGGGGCCTTTCAGCGCTCTATCCCCGCCTCCCCTCTCCTCCCATGTCTGCCGTTCACACACCCCAAGGTTCAATGAGAATAGTCATTGGTTACATAGCACTTTGAAAAGCCCACCACCGTGCGCCATAAAAGAGAGGGTCAAACTTCTCCTTTTTTTGTATGGGAATACTTTTGATTGGACGTTTCAAAAATCTATGACATCCCATCCAACCTCTTGAATGTGGACAAACTCGTACTTCCAAAATCATACAGCTAGAACCTCACTCGGGGGGCGCACGAGCAAGTGACAGTCGGTGGTATAGCTACTGCTTTGGTGTATCAACACCTAAAGCCCGAAGTTATACTTAGTCGCGCACGGATGCTGCGCGCCAGAAATAGCCCGATCTACAGCGAAAATAGCCGATCTACAAGCTCACAAAGCGTTGCAACGTGACACGTCGTGAGCTTGTAGATAAGCTATTTTCGGTGCACACGACAACCGTGCACAACAAAGTATAAACCGAGGCTACAGCCTAGACAGACACCGACCCAGAAGTGCTACATCAAGTACGATCGGATGAAGCTATCTGTCACATTACTATTGGTGGTGACAACCTCTAAAAGCCATGTAGCTCTTGCAGTACTACACCACTTTGCTCTCCGCCGTAATTCTCCCCTGGCCACAGGCATCTCCAGGCACGCATGGAACCCAGATCCCCGCTAGGCCCCAGCCTGGGATTTGAGAGGTGTGGGTTGCAGGCTCTGACCTTTTACTAAGGCTAGAACTGTCTGTTTGCACGGCTCCCATAAGACCCCCTCCCAGCTAGACCGCTGAGGAGCGACCCCATCGGACCGGGGGAGAACCGAGGACTGCGCATGCTCCCCCCCTTGGCCTCTGTGACATCCTCCCCCTGCCTCCAGGGAAGTGGAGTAATGCAGAGGTTAATTCTGATCATCCACTATTTATGGGGCACTTCAGAACAAGGGTTGGCATTAACACTCTAAAAGAGACATCGCCCTCCTGTACATCAATAAAACATAGCATAGGAGCCCAGGAAAAAGCCTACCTCTATCCAGGTCGACCAAATGCAGACCCCGAGTGGGTCTTTCATGGCAGAATGCTGACATCCTACCTGAGCGATCTGCCATTTCTTACCGCATTTACACTGGGAAACAAAATGCATCGGTTTCAGGGTTTTATTAATAAGGGTATTTTGTACATAATTGATGCTACACAGCGGCTAACTGGAAGAGAGAGGAAGGAAGGCCAGATTGACCATTCAATGAAAAGAACTTGCCCCGAATCACCATGGTGACACCAGCCTATCAATTGCGATGCAGTAAGGGGGGCGGCAAGTATTCGCTCAGAGCTTGTACAAATAGGCCGTATGAACTCGGCACATCAGATATTTTCTCACATGTTGGCCTAGTCTGTGAGGTGTGGGGGAAATGTCAAGAAAATCAATAGATAAGGACCACATCAGACTGAGCTTGTCTGGCCTAGCAACAGAGCATCCCCATGGTGATGTCAATTACCTCTGCTTTACAACAACAACGAGAAAAAAAAAAAGCACCATGGAGGAGTAAAGCAGTCACTGCAATGCTGTAAAACTTTTAATGCAGTCTCCCAGTTACATGGAGGGTATTTATAACCAGGAAGAATATGGTATTGGGGCAGGTAACACCTTTACACGTGAATGTAGAAAATCCTATAGATAGCTCACTCTGCTTCCTATTCTCCTCATGGATGCCACATTAGTCAGGTAGAAGGTATAATATAACGAGCAGGAAGGTGCGCGTAATTGCATATTAGCAGCAACACACTTGGCTGCATGCGGGGTGACTGCGCTAACGAAAGGGAGAGGCGTTATTAATCACCAATTAATAAAAGTAGGCAGAACTCACACTCGGTATATGACAGAAACGGCTTCCTTTGTTTCCATTAGCTGGTCGAGGCCTTAATTATTTCATAAGATTGATCCTGTTCCCGCTCAGAAGACTATCGAGTTCTGACTCTGATCCAGCCCCCCAGGAGTCAAGTGGAGAGCGTTGGCCATGTTTGTTAACAGATTACATGTGTATGTGTGGCTATGAATGACTCCCAGAGACCGAGGAGGAGGCGCCATCAAACACAGCTAATCAAAGAGGATTATAGAGGAAAAGAAACGGGACATAAAAAAATGCCACATTCTGTTTATGCACCATGAGAAGAAAGGCACTTAACCCATTGATACCTGGAACGCATCTGTGTCACTTTTAGATTTCTTTAGGCTATTCAAAAATAGCAGATATACAAGCTCATAGCGCGGCACCGAGTGCCGCGCTACGAGCTTGTAGATCTGCTATTTTTGAAAAATCGAGGAAAAAAAATGTGGGTTTTTCTTTAAAAAGATTTTTAGGATTTAGAAGACATTTCTAGAATCTTCTCAGGTCTTAATGGGTTAATGGAGTATAGTGAATGTGCTGCCACCAGGGATAGAGACAGTGACGGAGACCATGTAATCAACATACACTGACCAAGTTAGCTCCAGGGGCTACCGAACAAGAGGAATATGTGTCAAGGATAATTTGGAGGCCCTTAGAAAGCAACAAAACAAGGCTCTTAGCCTAGCAAAATGCTGTTGCAGAGCTGCCTCCTGGTCCGCTGCATTACCGACAGCCAGCGCCAGTGCGCGTCGCCAGGTTGGAGCTCGGTTATTATGAAAACGAGAGAGTGAGAGATGGAGGGAGAGAGGAAGGCTAGGATAAAGGGAGAGAGAGAGAGAGAGAGAGAACAGGGAGGAGAAACTGGAGGAGGGCTAGAGGCCTCTCTTGCTCGCCCTCCTCTCTCTCCCAGCTCAGTAACGGCCCACAGTGCCTAGCTTCACACAGAGCGGCCAGCTGTACAGCAAATGTGCCTTTCCCCTCTCCTCTCCACCCCCGAACCCTTCCTCCACCCCTCCAGTGCCCCCCCCCCCCCCCCCCCCCCCTCTGCCCGGTGCCCGACCAGGCCACCACCGCGCTCCTCTCTGTGAGAGAAGGCTCCTCCTGACTTGGCTCCGGGCTCACTGCTGTCACCGAGCCCAACAAAAAAAAAAAAACGGTAGAGGTGACCCCAAAAAAACACTTTCTGGAATGTGCTGGGGTTTGTTTGTTTATGATTGCGCGCTTCTGAACGCTGACCACTTATAATACCAGATTAGAGGAATGAGGGAAAAACAGTATATATATATATATATATATATCTATCTATATATATATATATATATATATACATACTGTACGTGTGTGTGTGTGTGTGTATATATAGATATATTTATATATCTATATATACACACACACACACACACACACACACACACACACACACGCACGCACTACAACCCTTTTCACCTTTAAAACCCTCTGAGACAGAGCCCCCATGCTTCAAAACGTGTCAGGATTCCTAAAATCCACAACAGGGACATTTGAAACAGTGCGATAAATGGGCCAAACGCACCCCCCGCGAGGCTCCAAATGTCAGAGTTCACCGCGGGGTCAAAGTGAAGCAATGGGTGGCGTGACACCCCGCCGTTAAAAACCAAACGGGCTTTTGTGACAATGAAAGACCTTCAAAGGCAACATGTATATATATATATATATATACCGGATATATACACTTTTAGTCAGAACCGACGATAAGCGCAAAATACGGCGAAACATTTTATTCTTTATTTGTATTGGAACAAAGAGAGGTTGAAATAAAGGCTTTGATAGTGACTACAACAGCTGAAAGCTGTATAAATCTGCGTGTCTCTGGGGTAAAATCGGACACCCTCGATTCTGTAAGTGTGCCATGCCAAAAAAACTCTAAACTAAAGAGTGGCCAGCTGTCTTCTGGCCTGCTATTAAATTGCTCCTTGGATGGTGGCGATATCATTTTTTTCTCCATAGGAGTATCACACCAGGTCCCCAAACAGAGCGACCAGCTGTACAGCAAATGTGTACTGATCCATCTGGGCCCTAGCAGGCTGCGGCCTCCATCTTAAGACACGTGGGGGCCCCCGTACGTTCGCAAGGCTTGGCTACGGCACCGGCGCTCTACAACACACCCTCCTGCACCCACACGGCCGCCCTCCCCTCCCCTTTCATTTACCTCCATTATCACACTAAATGTCGAGTAGCCGGGCACCAAGGGCTGTGCTTTCTGTCTACGAACCAACCAGGACCGCCATCATCGGAGCATAATATCCATGCATCAAAATGTGCTGGCAGTCGCACAGAAGAGGCAGGACCACAAGCCCTTCAGTCTGACGGGGGGGGGGGGGGGGAGGGGGCTGTGCTGTGGTAGGGGTTCGGGAGAAGCCTGAGTGCACTTGGCTTATAGGCAGACTATTGTATTACAAAAGGCAGCTGAGACGGACCTGTCTGGGTGAGACAGGCTCAGGTTTTGTTGTTCCATACACTTAGCACTATGGTTATGTCACGCCACATCACTATATATAGAGTTATCAGTGTGAACTGACACCACGGAGCAAGGCACGGACGAAAACAACACCCCTATGAATCCAGCGTCTGCTCCATTACCTACGCTAATAACGCTGACAGCTGAGCGGAGATGACCCCAGCCCCCTGTTTCCCCTCTCCTGTGCAGATGGCCATTAAAAGGAGAAAGTGTCCCTCTTTTTTTTCAGGAGAGAAGGTATTTAGAGCTTTTTCCAAATTAGCCTTTTTTTTTTCTCCCTGTGTTTTTGGCCCAATTTGGCTTTGCAGTAATTACAGACCCGGTCTAAAATTTAACCCCACGCTGCTGATGTGGGACCGACGTTAAAGTCTACACGAATAAAATCATCTGAAGACAAATTGAATTAGACCAGTAGGGTCTCGAAAGAACACTGCAATGATGTGTTTTATTTTCATATTTGTACAGTATACCTCTCTTGGCTATAATGGAATATTTTTTATTTACAGTAGCCTATATACATAATATGTAGACTAGAGTATATATATATATAACATGCATTATGAGAGATTATATTATGTAATGTTATAAGTATTATTTGTATTCTTATTTTTATATTTACTAATCTTATTAAATCATCTATTTTTCATTTTCTTTATTTTACAGATCACATGTACAACAAATTCATAAAGTGGAATTGACAGAAATCCGTCAGAGGACACAGACGAAACTCATGATCGTGTTTTCAAATGTTTTAACCCATTAAGACCTGAGACCGATTCTACAAAATGTCTTCTAAATCCCAACAGTTTTCTGGAAAAACGCATGTTTCTATATAAGTGGTGCTCAAACTTTTTCATGTCAAGGACCCCCAACATGATATGTATTTGGCCGCGGACCCCCATCTCAAAATATTTTGTTCTGGACCCCCAGAAGCAAAGATTTGAGTTAAACATGTTGGCTTTAAAAGAATATATATTCAAAGATTCGCACACATGTTCACGATTTTTCATAAATAGCAGATCTACAAGCTCGCAGTGCGGCACTCGGTGCTGCGCTACGAGCTTGTAGTTCTGCTATTTTTGAATAGCCAAAGTGTAAAATAATGCTTTTTTAGCTCAAATCAAAAAAGTGACACTGATGCGTCCCCAGGTCTTAATGGGTTAAAACAATGGAACATCAGGAAAGAGAAGTAAGACATCAGACAACAACGCAACAATCACCAATCCTCCTGTTATCATAAGCTGTCTGGATTCCACTATTATGAGGGAAACGGGTGAACCCTGTGTGGCTGAAAGACATAAAATAACCAGTAGGGGGGTTTGTTTTCTACCCCTCCCAGTGTGCATCCGTGCCTGCCTTTGCGAGAGAAAGGACTAATGCTGGCATGGTACTGTATTAGGCACCCCCAGTAGAATAGTGGGAGAGCAGATCGCAAAGATGAATACCAAATACACACCTACACACTCCTCAACCCATCTCTCCCTCCTCCCTTGCACATACACCGCAGCATCAAAATCACAAATCACATGCCTCTGATTGTTTATGCACAAACAGTGTGTTCCTGATAGAATTGCCTACCGGTCCTGATAGAATTGCCCACCGTGTTTAAATTCACCTGCGCCTAGAAGCGTGTCCCAAACAGAGAGGCGGTTTGGTTCCAGATCAATGAGTCTCTCTCCCACTGAAGACAACAGATAATGCAGTGTAATGAAAGAACCGCCAAACGAGCTGAATAAATGAATGAATAACGGATAGGTGAGACAGGAATTCAGACCCCTACTTTCTCCAGGCAAGAAAGCCTCTGTTTTTCCAATTGTGTTATTCTTTCCAAATTATTCTGCCTGCATACAAATGAAAAACCAAAACTGAAGAGGTTTGTTGTTAGACTATAACCCCTTTTTTGTCTACGAATACTTGACAAAGGAAATGGCTGATTAGAACCAGACATAACGGTGTGACAGCTATTCAATAACAAATGCTAATCGTCAGAATGGAAAATGTGAGATTTTAAAATATGTCCTCATGAGTCATGAATGAGGCCCATTTCAGGCAATTTTGCATTTATGAGCATGCAAACACATATTAGACACAACATTGTTTTAGAATGAGTGGCCGTGCTCTCTGCATAGTCTAAATGAATTCCTGAAAAACATTTAGACATATCAAAAATGTTCTGTGTCCAATATTCTCTTGGTCAAACTAGTTCCAGCCCTGAAAGGTTTTGACTGGTGAGATTCTACTAAAACATGAACACGAAGCATGCACACTTCACATGTACACACATGCACAAATATCACAGACGCGATCAATCATGCATGACATTGACTTGACGGCAATCGGCAATCCAAACATTGTCTAATGATCAAGATACTTGAAAGTCTGCATAATTTAGGGCCAAATATATATTTTCTTTACTGAAAATAGTATTTGATTCTAATTTCTGATATTACCACTATGACTCTGCTGTTAAGAATGTATGCTCAGATGATATAACATTAGAACAAGTTCTAAAATCTGCCCTTTTAATATTTTTGTGCCATAACTGTATGGACATTTTCTTTTTAAATCTGAAAAAGGAAACTGTGTCTGCAGTGTATTCACCCGCAACACAAACCACTGACTCTACATTTAAATGGCAGACATAAAAGACAAACAAAATACCATGCGACAATATTTAAATATTTTTGGGAAGTGCCTAGAAAAAAAATGTACATTTACATATTACAAGGAGCTGTATTGTATGAAAAGATGACAGCAAGACTCCAAGAGAGAACGTAATGACATAAGACAAACAGAGTCATCTCCTACCCAGCATGTGGTTGGCCACGTGGACCTGGATGTCCCATTCACTGTAGAACACCATCTGACATTTAATGCACTGATATGTCTTCTTCTGTACAAAAAGCCACAAAGGAACAAGATATTGTCAAGAAACCATACAATTTAGTGTTATCAATATTGAAAAACGTCTTCTTTTTTCTTTGCATTCTATTGCTGATCACGAGGCATCTATTCTAGACACCATCGTCAACAGTGTTGGAAAGTAACTAAAGTAATATGTAACTTAAAGTAATATTATTACTTTTTTCCAGTAACTAGTAAAGTAACTAATTACTTTTGGCAGGGAGTAATAAGTAAAGTAACTATATTACTTTTTAAACAAGTAATTATGTAATAAGTAATATATTACTATGTTTTAGTAACTTTTCCAACACAGTGTTGGAAAGTAATGTTTTAGTAACTTTTCCAACACAGTGTTGGAAAGTAACTATAAAGTAATATGTAACTTAAAGTAATATATTACTTTTTTCCAGTAACTAGTAAAGTAACTAATTACTTTTGGCAGGGAGTAATAAGTAAAGTAACTATATTACTTTTTAAACAAGTAATATGTAATAAGTAATATATTACTATGTTTTAGTAACTTTTCCAACACTGATCGTCAATCTATAGCATCTCAATTGCATTCTTCAAAGTGACAAGGCTATTTTTCAAATATCTAACATAAACACATACTGTAATTCTTTGTTTTGGTTCACTACCTCTTCAGTTTGTGAGGGGCTGGCCCTGGGCATGGGGGACACCTGGGGGGTCCTGTGCTGCCCGCTGTTGCTGTCTCCCGTCTGCTCCCGGTGCACCGTCTGAACGTGGTTCTGCAACTCGGCCTCGGTCTCAAACTTGACGTTGCAGCTGGAGCATCGTGTCTTGGGAGCCGCCGAGGAGGAAATGGAAGAGGAGGAGGACGCTGAGGAGGCCACCTTGCCTTTTCCCTCCCCGGGGCTGAGACTCTCCCCCTGAACCCATGAGCCTGTGTTCGTTGCTGGAGTGGAGGCTCCACCCTGCTGCTGCTGCTGCTGCTGCTGCTGCTGTTGTTGATGATGATGCTGTTGTAGTTGTCTTCCTCCGTTCACTGTAGGGCTGGAGCTCTTGGAGCCGGCAGCCGCCACACAGGAGCTACAGAGGCCATACGGCAACCCATTGATATCCAGCTTGACCAGGTCTTGCTTGGAGCGGAAGTCCTTCAGGCAGGAGGCGCACTTGAAGAGCTTCTGAGCTTGGAGGTGATGCTGGTTGTGGTGGTGGGAGATGTGTGTGTTACGGCCGATGGGATGGTTCGTGGACATGGTGCCCGTCTTCTGCATGTGAAAGGTGCCGTGGATCTTGAGCTCCAGCGTGGAGGTCACAGTCTGCATGCACACCACGCAGCGGAAGCCCGTCAGGGAGTTCCTCAGGTCAGGGTGCATCTGGCAGTGCTCCAAGAAGTCCTCCTCGCTGTGAAGAGGCATCTTGCAAATGCGGCAGCTGCCCGTGTCCAGGCTCTTGCTGTGGGTGACCTTGTGCTCGGTCAGGGTGAGCAGCGAGGGGAAGCGCTCGCCACAGATGGGACACATGTAGTGCTTGACGGGCCCGATGTGGGTCTGCATGTGCTCCCTGAGCCCCGGCTCAGAGAAGAAGGTGCGGGAGCAAACGTTGCACTTGTGGTTGCCCTTGATCAGGTCTGCTTTCCTCTTCATCATGGCCCTCTCCCCGGGGCGAATGTTGTGGTCCCTCAGCTGGTGGTTTGTGAGGAGCGAGTCGATCGTGTACGAAGCCCCGCAGATGTCACAGCTGAACATCGGTTCGGCCGTGTCCACCTCTTCCTCGCTTCCGTCGCGGCTGTTGTGGGTCTCCGCCGCGTCCCCGCCCGGCGCCCCGGCGCCGTGGCTGTTGGTCAGCAGGCCCTGCAGCTCGGCGTCCTCTTTGGCCTGACCGTCGCCGGCTCCCGCGGTCGAGCCGTTGGCGCCGCAGTTCTGGGCCTTGCCCTCGAACACGCAGTGCTTCTCCCTCAGGTGCTTTTCCAGCAAGACGATGGCGTGGAAGGCCTTGCTGCAGAAACGGCAGTTGTACTTTTTGCTGTGGGTGGTGATGTGACACTGCAGCTCCACCTCCGTACCGAAGGACTCCCCGCAGAAGATGCAGCGGTGAGCGCGGCCCTGGCTCTCCAGGTGGCTGTGTTTGACGTGCAGCTGCAGCTCCGTCTCGTGCCGGAAGTCCCAGTTGCACGAGGTGCAGCGGAACACCTTCTTCTCGTTGCTGTGCTTGACGGCCAGGTGGAGCTGCGTGGACACCTTGGAGTCGAACACCTCCTGGCACAAGGTGCAGCGGAAGAACACAAAGGTGTGCATGTCGAGCAGGTGCTTCTGCAGGTCGTCCACCGACGTGAACTGTTTGTCGCAGCTTTCGCAGATGTAGTACGTCGAGGTGATGGTGAAGTGCACGGTCACGTGCTTTAGCAGGGATTCTTGGTTGGGGAACTCTTTGTTGCACTGCGGGCAGGTGAGCTGGGGCTGCATGCCGTCCAGATGAGTTTTTAGGTGCGTCTGGAAGAGGTCCAGGCTGGTGTATTTGGCCCCACATTGGTTACAGATGAACTCGCTGGCGGCACGAGACGATAAGCCGCCTTGCTTAAGTAAGGCGGTTTGTTCAACAGATATTGGCGAGGAGGGGCTGAGGGTGCGCAGGGATTTCTTTCCGTTGTTGATGTAGTTCAGCGCTAGTGGAATGTTCTTGTGATTCTCTTTGATGTGCTTGTTGAGCTTCAGAACACTGTTGAATATGGGCGAGTTGGTGCAGTAGGAGCAGGAATACACCTCCACGATGGGCTCTTTGGGGGTCATGGCGTGGGGAGAGTCAAAGCGCAGGCTGCCCCCGTCGCAGTGGATCTGACGCACGTGCTCCTCCAAGGTGGTCTCCGTCAAGAAGCCCATGAAACACTGAGGACAGAAGAAGGCGTTGCTCTCTTTGGCCACGGGGCTCGGGAAGCCGTGGGAGCAGCGGATGTGCTCCTGGAGGTGGTTGAGGTCGGTCATCACCTCGGGACAGAAGTTGCACTGGAGCAAGGGGTCGGGCAAGCAGACGAGCAGGGCGGCGTGGTTGTCCTCCGCGTGGTGGACCTGCTTCAAGTGCTCGTTCAGGTTGAACAGGGAGGGCAGGACCTCCAGGCAGAACTGGCACGTGTGAGCCTGCTCCGGTTTGTCGAGGTGCATGGTTCGCAGGTGGATCTGAAGCACGGCCAGACTGGAGAACACCTGCTTGTTGCAGTAAATGCAGCTGTAGGAGATCTTCGGCTGCTTGGAGGAACGTCCTCCTCCCGTGTCCGCCATGTGTTGGGAGGCCCTCTTTCTCCTCCCCCGCGTCTTAGGCACCGGCGGCGCCGTCTCCACCATGGTCGAGCTGTCGACGGAGAGGTTGGAGTCCGGGGTGGTGCTGGAGACGGAGGTGTAACCCACCGTCAGCAAAGAGGGGCTGTTGCTGTGGTTGCTGGATTCGGGGAGCTGGTGGACGTCCATGTGAGCGTAGAGGTCCTCCGCGGACGGGAAGTGCTCGGAGCAGATGGCGCACGCGTGGCCCTTCCGGTCGCGGCCGTGGGCCCGGTCGATGTGGGTCAGCAGGGTGCCCTCGTCGCCGAAGGGCTCGTGGCAGTAGATGCACTGCAAGGCGGCGCCCAGGCCTCCTCCGTCCTCCGACGGGGAGCACTCGGGGTGGCACTCGGCGATGTGCCTCTGGAGCTCTTCCGGGACGTCGAAGCCCTCCTCGCAGCGGCCGCACTTGCGGGTCTCTTTGAGCTTCCACTCGTCGGCCCGGGTTCCGCCGCCGTCTTTGCCCCTCTCGTGCACCTGCATGTGGCCGTGGAGAGAGCTGGACGAGAGGAATCCCCGGCGGCACACGGGGCACTTGTGCGGCTTGTTGGAGGCGTGGGTCTTCATGTGGATCTTGAGGTGGTCGCTGCGGGAGAAGGCCGAGTCGCACTCGCCACAGTGGTACTTCTTGTCGCCGGTGTGGAGCTTGACGTGGCGGTCTCGGCTGCGCTTGTGCTTGAACAGGCGGCTGCAGAAGGTGCAGCTGAACGGGAGCTTGTCGCCGTGGCTCTGCTCGTGCCGCTTGAGGAAGCTCAGGCGGCTGAAGGACTTGTCGCAGAACTGGCACGGGTACGGTAAGCCGGGGCCCCCTTCGTCCTCGCCGAAATCATAGTCTTCACAGTGTCCCGGAGAAGTCTGGTCCTTGCTGGAGGGAGACGATGCAGGCCACGAACACAAAGGGTCATCCTCGAGATCAGCACCGTCTGTGGAACAAGCAGAGGACAAAGAGAGAGAGTGTTAAGTGCTATTTCATACTTTGTGGCACGACGGTGTCGCTCACTATAAACATCAGAGATTTCCAAGATAACAATGTCAGCTTGGAAATCTGTTATCTTTGGCGAGCGAACACCGCTGTATGACACACATTGCTAACTTGGATAAGAGAGGAGTGAAGTCAGCACGATAGATAGACAGGGATATGGTGTTAAAGGAGAATACCTTCTTTCCAGAACCTGGCAACACGAGTTGCCAGGTTCTGGAAAGAAACAAGCATCCAGTGTTAAATCGTTCGCCATTAACGGTGGCCTAGCAGGAAATTTCAGCGCATGTTTGACTATCATGAGACTCCACAATGACTAGCAGTAGAGAAAAAAACAACTTTGCATTGGTTATAATAGACGAATCTCCCTAACCCACGCGCTCCCATTATGACAACGGAGGGGGTTTAAAAAATGACGACAGGGGAATCTATGGAAATTAAGAACGCCACTTTTCACGTCGATAGGTGAGTAACGAGACATCAAAGACAACACTTAATTTGTCCGGTATTCTCCTTTAAGGGCTCATTTGTGTTATTCTGTTAAATAATGAAAAGTGGGACATTGTGGTATTAACCCCTTAAACCCTCTATTCTTAGTGAAACAGACCTGAGTTGCAACTGTACCTGGACCCTTTTTTTTCTGTGTACAACAAATAGCCAATCTACAAGCTCACAACGTGTCGTGTTGCGACGCGTTGTGAGCTTGTAGATCTTCTATTTTTGGCTAATGTTCCCCCCAGAACTTGGATGCTGGCGTTCAAGTGATTGATCACGATAATAATTAATAGCTGTGTATGAATTCACACTTGTTTGCAACACAGAGCTTTTTCTTTCCTTGCCTTAATGGAAACAATACTGCTTTTTTGATGTTATCTGATTTTTTTTAAACTATGCACTTCAAAAGTATAATTAGAAGAAAAGCAAAAGTGAAAATGCTTTCCCTACAATTAACCTTGTATGTGGCCATGTAATGGCTTTGCCCACTGAGACTCAAAATGCAATGTCTTTGACATTTAAAGCCAACACATGGCAGTGAGCGTGCTTCAAGACGTGCAACCAGCATGAGGTAAATTAGAACATTTTCTATTATACTTGAACAATTCCCAGTATACTTTTGAAAAATAAGAGGTATTAAAATGACCGTGAAGCTAGAATCCTGGACTTATTTAATGAATGTAACTTTTTTTTCCCCCTTTTTCTTACCAATCTGTATGGTAGAGTGTGTTAATACATTACTTGGGGATAGTCTCCCTACTCTTCCACTGAGAAATCTAGACCCTAGTGTCGGGTAGGTTATTTGAAGCAGACGGCCCACCGGATTGGATACTATAGATGTGCCACCATCTTTATTGTAGTTTGGACATCGTTTGCAAAACGTACAGACTGCAGCTTTAAGACAAGGTCTGGAGAAAAGAAAAGTATGTGGACAAACAGTTCACAAGGCCAACGGAGAAGATTAAATGTGCAATTTAAACCGTGGCTTTGCATAGCCTTAAGGATAACCCCCTCTACTGCAAAATAGATGATATTTATGAAACATGGGCCCTTCAGCACATCAGTCAATAGATATCAGATTATAGGAATATGCATTATTATCATATTTGTCAGCGTGGTCTGAGCTGAGCCGTGAGCCAGCCAATACTGGATGGATGAAAATGCCGGGGGCCAGTGTGCGCGCGCGTGCGTGGTGTGTGCGTGTGTGTGTGTGTGTCTCTATGCAGAGGGTGTGGGGGTGATGGCAAGAAGGGGACGGGGGGAAACGGATAAGGGAGGAGGACAGTGCAGTTCTAACTAATTCACTCAAGGACAAGCAGGTGTGCAGAGAATGACCAGGGAACATCAGAACAACTGACAATACAGTACATAACAACACCCCCACCATTCGTATTACTTTAAGTACTTTAATGTGTCCCCCGTTCAAATCAGTTCTTTGTCCACACATGGCGTTTTCCAGAGTGAGATATGAATGGAAAACACAGAACACCACTTTCCACCAAGTTCAAAAGGTTACGGACCACTTCTTCCTCGCCGCTGAATTCTAAGTGCTGTGAACTTCCTTACTTAAATAAAACAACGTAATCCCAACCCCTTCGGAAAGAAAAAAGAAAAGAAAAAAAAATAGTGTCAAAAGGCCAGAACTTGTAACGGGAAAAACAAGAGGAAACTGCAGAGATTTATGGGAGGGGACAAAGGAAAAGCATAAAGCTTCATTCCAGGATCCTGCCTCTGAGTTTCTCCCTTCAGCTGACAAAATCCAAGTCTCTCTCTCCCTCCCTCTCTCTCTCTCTCTCTCTCTCTCTCTCTCTCTCTCTTTCTGTTGTTTTTGCTGGGGAGATATCTGCCCTTTGTCAGGATAACGTGCCCCTCTCCGAGCACTTAGCCCCATCAGGGCCCTATCTTCAGGGAAACAGATGGGGTCGGAGGCCATTCGCCTGCCCCTTCCAAACTGCTGAAAGGCGGCATATTGAGAGACCACCTTCCACACACACACACCGCAGCCTCCCGGAAAAAACCTCCCTGCCCCTGGCACGGTGCCCACTCTGAGCACCACATATCTCACTCAAGGAGCAAAAACCTTTGCCGGCCTGATTTACTTGTTTTATCCATCTCGTCCAGGTCTCTCTCCCTCCCTCTCTCTCTCTCTCTCTCTCCCTCTCTCTCTCTCTCTCTCTCTGTGGTTGGAGGGAGGATGGGTGACTCAGTAGTAATGCCCTCCTCCACAGAGGGGGC
Organism: Gymnoscopelus braueri; assembly: GCF_963280865.1. Taxonomy (NCBI): domain Eukaryota; kingdom Metazoa; phylum Chordata; class Actinopteri; order Myctophiformes; family Myctophidae; genus Gymnoscopelus; species Gymnoscopelus braueri. The sequence continues at coordinate 28,107,231 of NC_137611.1, read as the reverse complement.
GGATCTGCCCTCTCTCACTCAGCCCTCCCAGGGTATGTATGGGAGAAGAAGACGAGAAGAATGACCCCAGCCAATGCCTTACAGTCAAAGATATTGGCGTGGAGACAATAGTGTAAAACAAAACAAAACAAATGGGCTTGTATAACCCATTCAATCCGGGGAACTCGTCTCTGTCATTTGAGGATTTCTTTGGCTATTCGAAAATAGCAGATATAAAAGCCTATGAGCTTGTACAGTAGATCTGCTGTTTTTGAAAAATCGTGAACATTTTGTGCAAATCTTAATTTTTTTTAAGCGAACGTATGTAAAATATGTTGTTCCAGGGACCCCCCAGAAGCAAAGATTTGAGGTTACAAATGTTTGCTTTAAAAATATATATATATTCAAAGATTTGCACAAATGTTCACGATAAAAAAAAAATAGCAGATCTTCAAGCTCGTAGCGCGGCACTCGGTGCCGCGCTATGAGCTTGTATATCTGCTATTTTTGAATAGCCAAAAGAAATAAAAAAAATGACACAGATGCGTTCCCGGTCTTAATGGGATAAGGGGCTAGATGAAATTCTGCTTGTCTAAAATGAGGACGCCTTTGCCCTGAGACATTACCAAGCTGTCAAGACGAGCTCATTCCATTTTTGTTTTCGTTCACTTGATTTATCGTATTTATTTCAGCCTTTTTACTACAGCGAGACAGTACTATACATAATGCCACATCTGCTGGGCACAAGCGGGAGTCGTGAGTCACGTAGAGGTATAGTAAGAAGTGTACGTGTGCCACTGCTTGAGTTGAACTGGCAGATGCTTAATTGAATTAACTGGCTCCATGGTGCCCAATTGTTGTTAAACGCAAGCATCTTAATGGTCTAAATAGGTGGCGAAATTGCTGCGCTGTCACTGGCTCCGTGAGCAAAGTATTTAAATGATACAAGCACTCTCCAATGTCCTCTGAGTTATACCAACTCAACTTCTAATAGCGTTATTGCTCCCACTATGCATTAGCTATGCTGGTTTAAGCTTAATACCAGAACGCACAAAACAGGTGGTTGCTAACTCTATAGCATGAATGTGTTTACAGTATGTCATCATCTGATTGGATGCCTTCAGAGGGTTTATTCAGATGATTTCTTCCCTGAATCTGTGACAATGAACATGCACACAGAAGAGAGTGTGTGTGTGCGCACACACACACACACACACACACACACACACACACTCACACACACACACACACACACACACACACACACACACACACACACACACACACACACACACACACACACACACAGTGGTGGAAAGTAACCAAGTACATTTACTTAAGTACGATTTTGAGGTATTAGTACTTTACTTGAGTATTTCCAATTTCCAATACTTTTACTTCTACTCCACTACATCTCAGAGGGCAAATATTGTACTTCTACTCCACTACAATTATTTGAAAACTTTAGTTACTAGTTACTTTGCAGATATAAATGATTACATTATAAAACATACATTAACCACTTTAGCCCTATTTTATACATAGGCTATTTTCAAATATTTTATTACTTTTACTTTTGGTACTTTAAGTACATTTTGATGCCAATACTTCTGTTCTTTTACTCAAGTAAATTTAGAATTTTGGACTTTTACTTGTAACAGAGTATTTTTATATTGGTACTTTTACCTAAAGACGGTGGTGCCGTGATTTTCAGTGATTTTTCCCCCCCTAAAACATAATCATCAGGTATTATGGTTAAACTAGGAGGAAGATTTTTTTCAAAAAAGTGTACAGAAATGGCTAAAATTATGTTTTTATGTGGACACGCCCTCCAGTTTATTAAGCATACCTGGTTCTCACCTTAGCACCTCCTCCACCACCTTAGCACCACCCACCTGTCCTAGTCCCTCCTCCTCCTCATGCCCACACCTGTTGTGTTATGATAATGAGGGGGAGGGTATATTTTTACTATGTCACTAAAGGGCTGTTTTTTCGATTGGCACGTTTGACCCTCAAGGTTTCAGCCTCCAGGTAGAAACTCAAAACAGTCAGAGAAGACATAAAACACCATAAAAACACCACCAGGGGGCTTAATGAAGTTCTATCAACCTCATAGGACACATGAAAAACAGAAAAAGTGCAAAACCATGGCACCACCTCTTTAAGTAAAGAATTTGAGTACTTTTTTCCACCACTGCACACACACACACACACGCACACGCACACGCACACGCACACGCACACGCACACGCACGACACCAGACACACACACACACACACACCGCGTCACAAACACATATGTAAACACACAGTCAGACGCACGCATGCAGCATGCATTCACAAACACATGGCCAAAGACAAGTGTGTGAACAACGGCTAGATGAAAGCGGCGA